>NC_056585.1:1025954-1225954 GCF_018340385.1 Cyprinus carpio | reverse complement strand
AATCCATTTAATAGTCCATAAAAAATAATTGGTACATTAAAATGTGCTCAAATTTGGATTTCGTCAGGGCAGTATATATTGTCCCATATAAAACGTTAAAGGTCAAAAAAAAAAAAAATTATAAAATATATATATATATATATATATATATATATATATATATATATATATATATATATATATATTGGTATGATAAAATGTGTTAAAATATTTGCATTTCACAAGATCAAACCATCCTTTATTAAACCACTTTGTGGGATTTAATGCATCCTTGCAGATGCTGGAGAAATGTGTAAAATGCTGAACAGTGCTTATTGCGAGCAACACTGCATGGACAAAGCATCTCGTTATATAGAGACACTCAGGGACAGACTTGGCCCTGGATTTTCTACCAAATAGGCCCAACACAACTACAGTACAAACAGTCTCTACTATCTCATATTATTACAGCAATCCTATTGCATTTATGGCAAATAACATCACAAAACCCATGGTGACTCTGCTGACAAAAACAATAGAAACCATCACGGAAATTTGAATGATTTCTACTATAAATACCACTACAAACATTACTCAACTTTTAACCATTCAGTCCATTCAATAATAGTTTCCTGTAGTGTGTATTGGGAAATATTACTTTAAGATTTAGTGGCTTTAACAAAAGCCATGAATAGAAGGTGACCAATCACCAGTAGAGACCAACAGTTTCCATTACAATTTCCATTAAAACCAATACAGGTCCCATTATAACCAGTAAAACCATTACAAATTATGTGATGCTTTCTATTTTTTTTTTTCAACATAGGATTGAAATAAATGTTTTATTGTATGAACTAAAATACTTGAAATCTACATAGAAAGAGCAGAATGCAAAATGTATATGACAATGATAAACATAAATATAAACATAAACACAGAATCTAGAATTCAAGTCAACTCTAGTCTGTTTTATTGTCAATTCTTCCACATGTACAGTACATACATACAGAGAATTGAAATTGCGTTACTCTCAGACCCTTGGTGCATACAGATAACACTAACAGTAGAGCATTAAATACAGATCAAATATAAAGTACTAACAAATATACAAATAGGTAATGTAAAAAGAAAGATAAGAAAGTAGCACAAGGCACATGGCAGTGAGTGCAAACCAGTGAAGTAAACAGTGCAGATATAATTATTGTAGTGCAAAGAGCTGTATTCAGTCTGATAAAAGTCTCAAAAATCTCAGAGAGCAGTTCTTTATTTAAACTGACAGAAGAGGTGGTTGAATGAGGTCAGTTAACTGCTGAGTGAGGTAGTGAGCAGACCAATGCTGCACAAAGTGTCTGGTGCATGTCCCAGTGTGTAGTGGGAGCTGGGGAGGGGACTGGGGTTCAGAGTTCAGTGGTGCATTGGGAAAAAGAGGGGAGGGGGGCAAGTTCGGGAGCGAGTTCAGCTTCCTGACAGCCTGATGAATGAAGCTGTCCTTCAGTCTGCTGGTCCTGGCCTGGAATGCTCTTGATGGTGCCTCTGTAGAAGGTGTACATGATGGGGGGTGGGGCTCTGGCTCTCCTCAGTTTGCGGAGGAAGTAGAGACGCTGCTGTGATTTCTTGGCCAGTGCTGCAGTGTTGTCGGTCCAGGAGAGGTCCTCTGTGATGTGCACACCCAGGAACTTGGTGCTGCTCACTCTCTCCACAGTCGCACCGTTGATGGTCAGAGGAGCATGCTGAGTGTGCGCTCTCCTGAAGTCAACAACAATCTCCTTCGTCTTCTCCACGTTCAGAGAGAGATTGTTGTCACTGCACCACCCCGGCCAGGCGGCTCACCTCGCTCCTGTAGTTTTGTCTCGTCTCTGTTGCTAATGAGACCCACCACAGTCGTGTCATCCGCAAACTTAATGAAGAGGTTGGAGTTGTGTGACGGTGTGCAGACGTGGGTCAGCAGAGTGAAGAGGAGGGGGCTCAGCACACATCCTTGGGGGGCTCCAGTGTTCAGTGTGATGGTGCTGGATGTGTTGCTGCCGACACGTACTGCCTGAGGTCTTCCAGTCAGAAAGTCAAAAAGTAGAAACCTGAAACAACAGAATTCTTTAACTTGAGTATTCATATGTCTCTGTGTGTGTGTGTGTCATGTACCCATTGTAGAATGGCTGCTGTCTCTTTATGAATGAATGGATTATTAATGCCAGACAATGTGGAGTGATAAATAGCAGTGGATGCTCACACTAGGGTTGTCCTGGGTTTTTAACTACAGTGCTATAGGCTACATGCTGTGTATAGTGAGATGTGTGAGCAAAGGTAACCTGATGTATCTGTTTTGCTTTTTTTTCCCTTTTAGCTTCTCCCAGCTGCCTTTATCTTCACATCTTTTGCTTGCTATCATGAGCCCACTCTCTTTCATGTCAGTTTCAGTTTCTTATAAGCAAAAATAGATTGCATTAGCGCCCCCTTTTGTTGGTTTGATGATGAACCAGCCATGACTTCTCCAGAATGTCCAGATGGCCAGTCCGCCCCTGGAGGCACTTCAGTAAATGACAGTGAATAAGAAGCTCAGCCTCATACTCCACAATCGGCAAAAACCAAATCCAAAGTTAAAGCTCATGCACTCGAGCCATCAGTCCATTTCACAGCGAGGTTTCTCTGCCGTCACAGAGGAAGTGTTACAGCGGACACAAGGCGTTTATATTATAAGTAAACTGGACACTTGAACTTGGCAAATGCACACAGTATTGTGCCATTAGCACACTTCAAGGTGCAGTTTCTTGGCCATCTCTGGATGCTTTAAAGTGGACATATAGTGTTAATGTTAATTGTCTGTTTGTTTACGTCTTTTATTGATTTTTCCGAACATTTCTGCCATATGCACATGAACTGACAGTCATCACTGATAAGCTACTACTAAATATTGTAGAAACTTAATTTTCTGTAAAGTTGCTTTGCAATGATTTGTTGTAAATGCATATACAAATAACTTGAATTGAAAAAATTTTTTAGAGGTATCTACTGCCTGTAAAGCCTATTTTTGAGCCAACAGGTCTTGATTAAGTCATGTGCATCCATACTCTCTTTTTCTTCACAGTAAAAATTACAGTGACACACAGAAGAAAATAGGTCATAAAAAACCATCACAAAAGCCGGACATTGTAACACGTGCGCACGCAAAAGTCTGTGTGTTTTTTATTTTTTTCGAAGTTCCCTTTAGGGGCTCTGTATTGAACACATACATTACTAAAATATAAAAAATATATATATATATATATATATATATATATATATATATAAATATATATATATTTGTTACCTAAATTTGAATTTTGCAGATCTCGCCATATAATTATGTAAACGAAATCAAGGTTTAATGACTAAAATAATTTCAGTTTCATACAGTATATATTACAACTGAGATTGTTCATCAGATTAAAATTACAAATTCAAAAGTAATTATTATTTTAAAGGAGGCTGAGATCTATTACTGACCTTTAGATTTCATCCTTTGGTCATCACTTGTGTTATTTTGCTGACATCATCTTTAATTAAAAAAAGAAAAAAATAGGCTATATAATATCAATATACACCAAATATTTCTGAGCGTGGTCTTTCTGATAACTTTTAAGTCTCATTATGTTATTCGTGATCATTGTCGTAATGTGTTACCGGGGTGCAGGGGTCACCTTAAGAAACCACTGTCTGAGGAAATGCTTCTGACCAGCTCCGGAGGGGCAGGAGAGCAGCGGGGTTATGAGGACACCCTCGGGAGACATCACGGGCCCCGGGCTCCTAGATCAGACTGAGAGACACTTCAGCACCGGCGGGGGCAGGGGCTCCAGATCAGGTTAATGGCAGTTAAATGACAGAACTGGCATCATCTCAATCAGCAGATTCTCTTGAGGCAGTTTGATTTCATTTACTCCAAATATTCATCCAAATGTTGAAACATCATGGTTTGAGCTGTTAAGCTGTTCCTATAAATTAGGTATGCTTTAGATGCTATCATTAGGTCAGTATTGTACATTTCAGTGTCTGTGCAAATGTAAGTAATTTTTTTTTTTTTTTTTTTTTTATTTTGTATTTTTAAGGGTCTCTGTGAATTTTTGTATAAAAAGGGGTGTGTCTTTTACTGTGGAGAATGTGTGAGACAATCCAAAAGTGAGGTATCTTCCAGACTAAGTCATGATCATGTTGCTCTTATCATCCTGACTTGCTTTATTTGTTGTTTAATGAATCTGAGCAGTTTGGGTCCATTTTGTGAACATAACTGTACCCATGATGCTCATTCAAAGTTTTTTTAATATATTGCTTTATTTGTTGTTTAATGAATCAGAGCAGTTTCGAATCTCGGGCCGGCAGGAATTGTGGGTGGGGGGAGTGCATGTACAGTTCTCTCTCCACCTTCAATACCAGGACTTAGGTGCCCCTTGAGCAAGGGATCGAACCCCCAACTGCTCCCCGGGCGCCGCAGCATAAAATGGCTGCCCACTGAGTGTGTGTTCACAGTGTGGTGTGTGAGTCACTGCTCTGTGTGTGTGCACTTCGGATGGGTTAAAATGCAGAGCACTAATTCTGAGTATGGGTCACCATACTTGGCTGAATGTCACGTCACTTTCAAAGAAGTGAGATACATAAGATGTTTGGAGGTGTGATTTCAGGCATAGCGAGGAACAGATGAGCGTGAGCGAGTTCTCTGGGTGTCTACTCTCACATTAGCTCCAATTATACCCAAAGGTAATTATCCATAACATCTGTATTTCAAAACGAGCATTTAATCTTCTCTGGCTGTTAATGACGTCCACTGTGGCTGACGTTTGGCAGGAGTCCATCATCAAAACACACACACACACACACATGAATACTTGTATTTTTATAATTGCTCTCACACACCAGACGCTGAAAACAGCAGAAACCATCAGCCACCAGCGTCAACACTCACACAGAAACTCTACTTTTGTATTATTTTGTGCTGTTAATCTTTCTCTTATTGTTTTCAATCCGAACACACTGTCAGAGAATTTTACTGCTGTTTGTTCACACTGACAGAGGAATGAGACATTCAAGAATTATTAACGGAATCAAACATCATTAAAATCTTTTGCTTCCAGTGATAGTTCATGACCAGCAAACCTTTAGTGAGAGCAGCCCGGAGTTTGAGCCAGTGTTAATTTAGTATTTCAGAGATTTTTATTTTTTTATGTTTTGAATTCAATTTTATTTTCACCTTTTCTGCTTTCATGTTAATTTAAAAATTTTAGTAATTTCGTATTATTTAGCAATTTCATCTCAGTTTTTATAATTTTGGTTTTGCCATGTTTGTTAGTTTTTGTTTTATTTTATTTATTTTTTTATTTAGTTATTTCTTTTATTTATTTATTTTACCTAAAATAAAATAAATTTTTTTTTTATATCTTTGATTTCAGTTAATATTTATTTCAAGTAATGAATTTTTTTTATTTATTTTTTTGGCATGTCTCAAATCAGGTTTTCAGTAATGTTCTTACTGTATAAAGGAAGTCTATAAGACAAGGCAATAATCGTTAAAAGACAAGTTAGCAGTATTAACATGAATGTAATAGAATTAATTATTCATACAGCATAAACTCTACACTCAGGATCATCCTCCCACCACTAAAAAGAGCTTTACAGCTCAAATAGCGAGCGCTGATGTTACTGCATTCACAAAAAAAAAAATATATGCTTCACAGTGTATGCGTCCAAACGATTGTCTCTAGTTAACAGATGCTGTCAGAACACCTGGCTTTCAACACCTTTATTGTGTATTAATACCGCATATATCCTTCATTTATTGATTCTGTAGGGCTCGTTCACACAGAATACGTTTCCATTGTTGTTATGAGAAGACACACACTAGTCTAGACGTCTCTCATCTACTGCAGCGTCTCCAGGCCTTGTGTTCTTCCTCGTTCCACTGTGTGAAAGGCCTCTTACTGTATTGTTGGAAGGCAAAAGAAACCAGCTATATTTAGGAAAAAGAAGAGAAAAGCTCCTCCTGTGAGCATCTCTCAGCTATGTGGACCCTGGGCAGATCTGACCTTCTCTCTCAGTGGACGAGAAAGACGCTGGTCTCAGCTGAGTGGGATTGAGGACGAGCGCCTCCTCCATTAACGGCCTGGCAAACACGTCCGCACTACCTGAAGGATTCATTAGCAATTATGCATGAGCTATTGAACATCTCCGGCTGCCTCTCTCGAGGCGAGAAGCACACTGCCGTGTTTGGCAGCGGCCGCATACCACACTCTCCAAATAATAGCCAATTCTTCAGTTCTGCCCTAGTTTCCCATCTCTTTTTGTTCTGAAACGCTCCCTCCGTCCCCACCTGCCATGAGCCACGCTGGCTTTAAGTGCTGCTGCTTTCACTAAAATCATATTACTGCTATTTATTAAGACAGCCAGAAAATTGCTGTGGGGATTCAGGAGTCAGGAGGAGAAGGAGAAAAGGAAAGAAACGAGTCTCTATCCGTGGCCTCTTGAAGAGAGCATCTTCTGTCATGTTAGGTTCAGAGCCAGAGAAGGAGCTCTTTGTCTGGCCTATCATCTCTCTCGCCTCCTCCCGCGCTCTTAAAACAGCATTACAAAACAGCAGAGGGAAGAAAACAAAACCTGAATTATCCTGCAGCTTGTTCAGCTGGAAGACAAATTATTTTCCTCTTGGTTAAACACTTTCTAAGGAATAAGACAGCAGCACAGTAATGCGGGGCTAAATGCGCTACGCTATCTAAGATGGGCTTTCAGCTCGGCGGAACCAGAGCAGATGAATGTTAACTCACGAAACCTTTCAGATACTCTCAGCTGACAGCATCCTGTAAAGTGTTCCTGGAATCTTTCTGCTGGTTACTTCTAGCAGATGATTCACTGTAATCACTGTTTCTATGGGAACTATAAGGGATCGTCAGATCGCATAAATATCTTCTTTTGAATCCACGGCGCGCTCTGGCACTTCAACGTCTCCAAATGTGGAGAGGAGTGCATGGCAAACCCAACAGCTTCAGGCAGATCACAGAGAGTGTGACGACTCCAGGTCCTCGCAGAGGTTTGGCTGGAGCGGAGAGGAAGAGCAGAGGTCTGTCAGCTAGATATTAGTGCTCACTGGCAGAAGGGAAGGAGGTACAGATGTTCACGGATACTGAAGCCTCGGTGCAGCAGACTGTGCTGAAAGACCACTCAAGCATGAAGTCCTCACAGACCTGAAATGATCTAACAGTTTCCCACCAGCATCAATGCTGAGAAAATGCACAAGATGTTGTTCAATACAACAACAATGCAGATTTTGGGGAGCAGGTAAGAGCAGAGCCTGAGGGACGCCTGCGGGAGTGAAGCGCTGCGCTCTTATTAGGGTCCAGCGCCCTAATGAGAGTCTTCCTCTGAGAAAAGCATGTTGCATTTTAATATATGCAGTATTTGTAGCATTCATGTTAGTATTGGCTAATGTAATTCTAAAAAAAAAAAAAAAGAAAAACATTTTGCATGAATAGGGTACAAATAATTTCACATTTTTTCAGCAAATGGACACTGAAAAGAAGTGCTTAACCTTCTGGAAATGTTGATAGTGTAGTTTAAAACCCATAATTCAGCATTTCATTTTTAAAATATAAATGGATTCATAAATCATATGGGGGGGGGTGATTACAGTGAAGGGGAATATACAACAGTCGGGCAGCCTAAAACAGCAAAAGAACTAAAACCCCAAAAGATACTGACCAAGCACATAATACGATAGGATAAAATATAAAAAACTATTTCCATGTTTTCATTTTTTATTTTTTATTTTATTTACGGACACCACGCTGTCTCTCCAGCTCTCTCTCACAAACACACACAGTACAGACACACGTGGAGACTCACACACAAACTCCCTTTCAGCACTGCCCCGTCACTTCATCAATAGTTTCACAGCTGAAAAGCAACATGACATTTCTCAGTAGCCAAGCGGTTACGCTACTGTTCTTGAAACAGTTCAACTTAATGCATGGGATTGGGTAATATCATATATTAATAGGCAAGGGTGGGGGGGGTATCTAGCCTATGTGACGATAAGAGGCAGACCCGGCCCTCCAGTGTAAGCGGTGTTCTCTGTCATTCAGCTTGCGTTATTATTGTTATTGAAGAGCGGATGTTGTTCTTCACTCACTGAAGAACAGATAAAGAGCGTTCTGCTGAACAGCTTGAAATGTGAAGAGTGGAGTACAGTCATGGGCAGTTCACATTCAGGAAGGTGTCCTTCAGACAGACTACAGGTGACATCCTAAAGCCTGCACTGGACACGGCAGCACTGAAGTGGCAGATCATCCAGGTCACGAGAATAGTGCCTCCTCAAATCATCTGCAGCTTAGTGGATTTTTGCTCTTTGACTGGAATTTTGACAAAAAATCTGGATTTTCTGTCCAGTAACACATAAGCCTCATTACGTCATCGGCTGCTTGAGACTCATCAAACGTCCCTTTCTTTGTTCTCTTTCACTGAAAATTTTGCTTCCATCTTATGAGTAGAACAATGTCCCCTGACTTCACAGATGAAGTGGATGAATGAATTGTACAGAACAGATACAGTGCACAGGTCCAGGTCAACCTGTCGCAGTGCTTTGTTTACTCCACTGACTGTCTTGAGCACTTCCTCCCAAACAGCTGATAAAACTGCAGTTTCCAGGCTGTCCATAACTGTGCAAATCTGCTTCATATTGTGTCCTTTTTGGATTTTCGTTATCATCATGGATACTCTCCAGAGCTTTGATTGCTCCGTGTCCAACTCTGAGAGTTATTATAGCATGATCTCTCGCTGACCATCTAGTGGCCAGAGCTGGTAGAGTTTCATCATTTTTAGACATCGCCGAAATTGCCTCGATACCAACAAGTATCGAAAACTGTCTTGTTGTTTGTTCGGTAGCAAATTTCAGTACCTAAGGGGTTAACCTGGTGAATGTCAGCGAGTCAGTAATTGTGCAGCATGTGTGATGTGCCTAAATCAGTGACTGGCTCTGGTGAGGCATCCAGGAAAACATGTGTTACGTGACCATTCATTCACAAGGTAGCATCATGCTACATAAGATAATTTATACAATATATTCTATGCTTTTACTCAAAACTCACTTTAAACCAACATCGAGTGTTTGTAATAACCTCCGATTGTGATATAATGAGGGTTTTGGTCATATAATATTGCAGAAATATGTTATTTGTAGCCTTTTATATCCAGCTAATTGCTACACGTGCTTAGCATATCTCATGTAAACACACAGCATTGGTATGAAAATCTCATGAAAAACCCATACAGATCATATACTGTCTTAAATGTGTTTATTAGCTTCATGTTTCATCCCTGTAAATGTT
The DNA here is from genome assembly GCF_018340385.1 of Cyprinus carpio. Taxonomy (NCBI): domain Eukaryota; kingdom Metazoa; phylum Chordata; class Actinopteri; order Cypriniformes; family Cyprinidae; genus Cyprinus; species Cyprinus carpio. The sequence continues at coordinate 1,216,637 of NC_056585.1, read as the reverse complement.
TTTTCTGGAAGTGTATGCACGCTCGGACCAGGTTCTGAACATGTAATATGACTGACACATGAGCAGCGAATGAGCTTCCTCGGAGTCAGAACAGTGACACAGGAACACAGCGCTAGAAGCAGATAATGCTCATCAGATCACGGAAAGTCAATAGAATTATGATTCCGTCTAAGCTATGCAATTTAAAATGAAAATGCACAAGTGGGACATTAGTCCCGGGGACATCATCAGTGAAGACAGGGCTTGTCTGTCTCTTGAAAAAGTGCACATGCTCTTTTTCAAGAACTGAGTGTTTTAAAGATCTTGAACATGCAGCAGTGATCCTCACATACTGACTTAAAACTTGAACTTTATTAAATCTATTTTCACTGATTTATTGTGTTGGTTACAGTTTTGTTCCTTTGAGCAGTGGACCTCAACAAACTGGAAAAAATAAAAACTTTTATGAGGTAATGTAATCTTGTTAAATGGATTTCATAAAATTGGTATTGAAAAAAAAAAAGTATCGTTCAGGAAGCAGTATTGAAGTGACAGTACTGAAAATAGCCCTACTACACTCTGAAAACTGCTGGGTGATTTCAACACAACTTTGAGTCAAATATGGACTAACCCAGCTGTTGGGTTAAATTTTTTAATTAAATTTTTAACCCAAAAGTTGGGTTAGTCCATATTTGACCCAAAGTTGTGTTGAAATCACCCAGCAGTTTTCAGAGTGTATGGCAGATGAGCTTTTCAGAAGAGTGAGGGTCCATCCTTCACACCTCACAAGGTAAGACATGAGAATTTCCCATCGATTACTTGATGCTAAAAAGAAATTGTACAGCATTTGAACGAATGCAAAACACTGCTGCTTCAGCGGGGCACTCCACAGCATATTCAGAGAATGAGCAGAACACAGGACATACCCCACAAGAGGATTCGCGTCTTTACTTCTGGCCTGAAGTCCAGAATATCTGCCAGCCATGTAACAGCACGGTCGTAGCTTTGGCCGCGACAATCCCTCAGCTCAGTGTTGTGCTCTTTTATGGCCAACACAAGCCCGTTTGCCATGTGTTCTGCAGTATGGCTGTGTACTGGAATGACCTGCAGAAAACTTTCAAGAGTTCCCCACTGTCCTGTTTGACGCAGTGAGTAGTCTGGAGTCTGGAGTAGAAGCTACAATACAGTAGAAATAATCTGGCAAAATAACATGCAAAACATTGTAACCCATTACACGAATAAACTCTTCACACGTTGTAGAGGATAGTTCACTGATCTCGACGCATCACAATAAATGTCCATGTCTCGCTCAGGCAAGCTGTTCGTTCTCACCACCAGAAGACAGTCCACGAGAGGCTGTATAGTATATATTTTACAACAGTAATTGCATAGTAATTTTAATAGACACGCCAGCATAGGTACATGCCTAGAATGGCTACAGATAAATCCGTCCGTGTGATGAAGCGCCTAAATAAAAACAAACTTTTTATTCTGCTTTATATCAGCTTCAGAAACGCATCACTGTCAAACCACTTGTTAGGAGAAAGGGACAGCAGAGGTTTGTGCTGATTAAAACGGCATGTGCAACGTGATCTCATGAGAATTCATATGTGTTTTACATAAATAGTGGTTCTACAAAACATGCATTTACTCACGTTTGCTCAGACACTGAATACTGATGGATTTCCAGCATCTAAACGTACGAGGTGCTGACAACAACTAAAATGCAAGTTATTTACATTTGAAGAACTTTACAAATGAATCCTTATCAATATTAAAATCGCAGCATTAACAGTTTATTATGTTGTATTCCGTTATCATATCAATGACAGTGTGTTTTCAACTGCATTTTTAAGTGAAGTTTCCTCATTTACTAAATATGAAAAGATAACATTTCCTTCTGTTCTGTGTAATTTCTGCTGCCAGCTCATTTCAATTAAACCCTAAATGAGTAACATTAAGAAACAGACTGTGCCACGCGGTGTTTCTGGAGACACAAACTACTGTATTCCAGCAGAGGACTGCGACTGCAACGCACCGTCACTTGGGTTACTGTTGGGACTGCTGTTGATATTTTTTTTGCAATAAATAAATTATTGTGATTGCACTTGTCTGTCTGTCATGTTTTTCTTCATACTGTACATATTTTTAAGAAAGAGTTATGGTTAGGTTTAGAGGTAGGATTAAGATTAATGACACATGAAAATATATATTTTAATGCTATAATTGTTACTAATGCATATTCCGGCCTATTATGTTTTACATGTTTTTATATTCGCTATAAAATGTGTATGTGAATGTTTGGGGTGTAAAAAATCATTTACTAGAAAAAAAATAAAAAAATGCATTGATATGCATATCTTAATGATATATTTATATAAAGACATTATTAGCTGTAAATACATAGTAATTTTACATTTTTAATGTTGTAATACGTCCCAAAGTGTATGTTTCAGCATAAATCAAAATGAACAAAAATGTACGTTTTGTGCTTGTAAATGTCACATACTAATACCTACGAATGAACAGAGAGCAGGCTGGCATGAGAGGGAAGCTGTGAGTGATTTACTAGAGAAACTGGGGGGAAGGAAGTGCCAAAGGCACTTACTGGAGGCACTTAGCTGTAAAACTAAAAGTGCACAAATCATCCATTGATCACATAATTAAATAAAAATAATGAAATTATGAAAACTTCTCTGAAAAATCTATTTGACAAATACTGCATTTAATTCACTTCATCTGTGATAGAGTCTGCACGTAGCAGAAAGCAGAAAGTGTCCGACTTCATGTCTCCGCTTTCGATCCCGCCGTGACTGATCGGTCTGTGCAGCGCTGCATGAACACCAACACACCTATTGGTTCTCTTGTTATATGTGTCATGTTGTCATTGGTTGGTTTATGTCATGTGACCCCTATTGTTTGGTGTATATATATCTATCATGTTCCCATTGGCTCTTGTCTAGTTTTGTTCTGAGTTTGTTCATGGTCATGCCTAGTCAAGTCTCTCTTTATCTCGTATTTGTTCATGTTTTCAATGAACTGCACATCGGTTCTTCAGCTCACCTTCAGTGGGTGTTTGTTGTAATAGGTCAGCGCATAAACACACACACACACACATAGTCTAATACCAGCCCTAGCCAGAAAGTAACATGAAACAACATGATTTACTCTCACTGTTAGTAAGCGTTAGCAGAGTTGCGACGGGCTGGATCTTCAGTCCTGTGTTTCTGCAGCATGTCTGCTCATAATTGTGGGGTTGTACATTCACAGCATCTCTCGCTGCTGACCTGGATTCAGATTTCTGAAGGAAATCTACACTGTAATTCATAGGTTAATATAAATTTGCCGCACAACTGCCTCCAAATTAGTCCTTAAAAAACTCTTCTCCATCTTTGAGTGTCAATTATATAATATACAGCTTTATGTTTTTCAGCTTTGGCAAAATTACAGAGCGGGAGGACTCCTTGAGATCAGTGAGCAGCTTAATTACAAACTAGCAGACAGTTTGGCTGCCGTCGTCTTCAGTCTCGTGTCCTGTGTGTTTAATCTGAGATACACTGCGAAAAAAGACGTCAAATGAGGGTAAACACAAACCCTGCAAGAGTCCTGCGAAGCCAACTGCAAGTCACATCTACTCAGCATTCTCCACTATATTACAGCACAAAACCTTCCGTAATATACATCCCATTCATTTAAAAAAAAACGTTCACATTTACTGCCTACATATCTCTGAATGACAGTTTCATCAATGAGTGGCTGATATGGAGCATTTTTGACATGAAACTCCTGCAGCTGAAGATGATGTAAATGTCATGAAATGAAACATTTCCCAACCACCTTTAATTTTTCTCTCGACTATAGATGTCAGAAAGTCTCATCCAAACATGCATCTTCAGAGAGCATCATATGTTTGAGTAACGAATGACTGTAAAGGAAAGATTGTGTGGAAAGTCCTTATATGGAGATGTTTGGGCGTGTTTTATGCTAATGACTAGCCTCGGGCACGGCCACTCATTCCATACTCCAAGTTCATTAACATTAGAATCAGGTTAAGAACAGATTCGTGTGTATATGCACGTGTGGAGAATTAGGCAGACAAGTTCTTCTGCGTGTACAACTCCAAATGAACCCATGCAATTATTAGTGAATGAGACCCACTGAAAAGTTAAAGAGAGACTAATAGGTTAAGACTGACCCGCTCAAAATTTGTCACTGTTTATTGAAGAGTACACACACGGTCATGTGTAAATATACTATCAGATCAGATTATTAGCATATTTCTATTTCTTTCTTTATTTGCGAGCTTGTTAAAGCGTGGCTGTGATCAGGTTATTCATTAGCTGTATAGGTCCACACACATATCGATTGCTGTTCATAATTAATCACAGTTAGAGAAACTCCGTCTGCTGGTCCACACAATAATTAAAAGCAATCTGATCACATCGTGCTCTATTATTCAGACACTGGGTTGGAAGTGTTCATGGACGGCTTTGATGTCTCAGAGACTGTCTTATGATTGATTCTAGATGCTGTTACCATGGGGACTCTTTCACAATAAAACAACCCTTTCCTTTATTAACGCTAATATTTTCATCAAAATCAAAACACACAGTCTTCCTCACAATATTGTAGAAAGTCAAAAACCAATAACCTTTAATATAAATGAACTGAAGAGCAACATCTTCAAGAAAATTTATGAATATTTTCAGCCAAAAAAGTTATTTTCAAGATTAACAGTAATGCATATATGATAATGCTTTAATTTAGGGAACATGTATTAATTTGTATCTACTGCTGAATTAACCGCTGAATCATCAGGACTTTGAGCAATTATATTAGAAATGTGTTAATTCTGTATTAGGCTGAAGTGTCAGATGGTGAAGTGCTCTTCAAGCAGAACAGTGATTAATGGACAGCAGCATATAGAAACATTCTAAGGGTTCGGCTGTCCAAACATATTAAAACATGTGAGAATGTGCATGTTATAGTGTACACATTAATACTCACTGGATCAGGCCCCGGAAATGCTGATCGGGAGCACCGGGAGGATTCCCGGTGGGCCGGCCTGTTTTTGGGCCGCGACACCGGTGTTGTCTTGCCACTGGTTTGAACTGTGCTGTACTGAGACTGCCTGCACTCACTCTGTTTATATATTATTTTCTAGCAGCCCATATTATGTTCACTAGATAAAAAAATAAAAAAATAAAATAAAATCCTTCTAGCGTAGGCTATTCTTAAACTTGGACGTCATTATTGAAGTACAAATCCAAACAAGTGGTCCACAATCTCTAAGTTTGCTTTAATTGAAAAAAAAAAAAAAAATAGCATTTTCGTTCATCCAAAGGCTAAAGTTGCAATAATATTTTAGCTCAAAACTTTTAGAAAAAAAAAATGCTTGATTGGCTGATGCTTCATAGACCTTGTTATGCTTTCAAGTGTAATGCCAGTTATAATTTCACAGTATTTTCACCTAAATTACACGTGTTTAATCACAATTCTATGATGGTACAATTTACTCAGGCTGATTTCATTTTTTGTATGACATTAAAATTCTTTTTAGAATAGTTGTACATAAATAGGTTAAGCAAAACAATTATTTTTATTTCGGATAAACTTTTTAACTTCAGGCAGACTTAGGCCTACAGTACATTATTGTACAGTACAAATATTTGGAACGTGCTTTATTCTGTCCCTTATTTTCTTAAAGAATAAACAATAATACAAGAATAAACATTATTTTCTTAAAGAATAAGATAAGGAATCACAATTGTTACTTATTTTCCATTTCTGAAGTTATTTGGCTTTTGTCTCTCCTGAAAGCGGCACCTTGCTCAAAAAAAGCAACAAGTCATCAATGGAGATATGTGAGCAAAAGATAATAGGAAAAAAAAGTATAACAGAAAGTGCAAAGGCGGCACTGAAAAGACCAGTACAAAAAAATCTAAATAACCAAGTGGGCCGGTCTCCAGGGCTGAAAATGAGTCCCAGTCCGGCCCTGCACTGGATCAAGAAATTCACCAGGATCTCTACAGACATTGTCAGATGGACACGGCTCCTGTCACTATTGCACGATAAATAATCCATCTCTAAATACAGCTATTAATACATGCTGTGTTGCCTTTACCATTTGAACCTAGTTAATTAAGGAATATAATATTGGTTGCCTATTCCAGTAATTACAGTCCAAGCAGATCTTAAACAAGTCATAAAATGCATCTTCTTAAATTACATGATACATGACCACCTCGCCTCAGACCTTCTGATTGAAATAGTTGCTTTTCTGCATTAACTGGTCATAAAATGTAATCTGCGTACGTAACAACACACAAACAATTAGAATCTGTTCATGTCTTTATTTAACACATCCCATTAAACACCTCACAGCACTGTTGAAAAAGTAAGCAAACTTTACCTTGTTGAATTCACAGCTGTTTTTATGCTCAGTGATGAGTTTCAGGAGTTGTCTGTCCTGAGCAGTTACACTGCCTCCAGCATCTTCTGCATATTTAAACCCTTCACAACAGCGACTGAATGAAACAGAGAGCCATCTTTTCTGATGGAGCAACATGCTCTAACTCTCAACTCATCACTACGCTTGCTCAGGACCCTTGGTGTCACTGTTAAAGGCTTACTCCACCACAAAATGAAAATTTTTGTCATTAATCACTTACCCCCATGTTGTTCTAAACCCGTTAAAAGCTTCGTTTGCCTTCGGAACACAATTTAAGATATTTTGGATGAAAACAGGGAGGCTTGAGACTGTCCCATAGACTGTCAAATAAATAACAGTGTCAAGGTCCAGGAAAGTATGAAAAGCATCGTCAGAATACTCCATCTGTCATCAGTGATTCAACCGTAACGATATGATGCGCCGAGAATACTTTACACGAAGAAAACAAAAATAACGACTTTATTTAATAATTCCTCTCCTCTGTGTCTCTCCAAATCAGCGTAGCGCCATTTTGACAAATCTGAGCAGGACGCAGGCGGCGTACGCGCTTCTGTGCTTTTCATTCTTTTTCTGGACCTTGACACTGTTATTTCTGGCATCGTGTTTCAATGTGCAGGGAACCCCATTACTTCCGATGAGAAACCTTTGGTGTCAATGTGCAAACGCAAAATGTATCTTCAAAAATGATATATTGAGGTACAATACTGTCATTATGACATATACAGTATGTAGTAGTATGATTTTCAATTTAAACAGCCACAATAATGTTATTAATAGTGACTGTTCAAAGGGCAGCCAGCGTGTTACAAATTGATGCCAAGCATCCATATGTGACGAGCTGGGAGTGAGAATGTGTTGGATGGACTCATATCTATTACAAAGGATGAAAAGATTCACTGATGCTCAAGAAGGAAACATGATGCATTAAGAGCTGGGGAGTGCAAACCTACTGCAAACGTTATGTTAAATATTCCCAAAACAATCTCTATTCACCACACTGCAGACAAATCAGAGTCAGCTGCAAATGTCAGAAGGACCCTAGACCTCACAACTCCAAAAACATCAGAACAAATTTTAAAATAGGCACTATCTTCGTAAATCAATAGTAAATTGGTAGATCTGTGGTTTAAATAACTACATTCTCAATAAAAAAAATAAATAAATAATAAAAACAGTATGAGTCTCAATCTCCAGCTGGTGGAGTTCATGGGCACTTCACCCCTGGACTCTTGCCATTCTCACAGACTAATATTTCCCATAATCCTTGCGGACTCATCATCACTTATTGCATTCACCTGTGTCTTGTCACCTCCATCAGTCCTGTGTTTCCTAGTTCCTTTTTGCCTTGCCTTTGTTTTTTCTTGTTTCTTTGTGTTTTTTTGTTTTTGGTATTTTCTTGTTTTTTTGTGTTGACTTGTTACTCTTTTGTCTGGCCCTGGATTATACCTGTTTGCTGTTGTTTGACCCTGCCTGTTTTGACCATGATTCGATTAAAAGGCTGCACTTGGATCCACTACTGCTTTTTTACGCCTCCCAATGTTACAGAATGCTGGTAACTGGGGTGCGGTAGTAGATGATGTCATTTGCTTGGATGTTCCTAGTCGGATTAGACGTTTAATAAAAAATTTAATGACCAAAAAATTTTCATTTTTAAAATGATGTGTACAATCAGATTTTCTGCAGGTATTCAGTGGGCGCTTACTCAGGTTGAACTCTGTGCTACACTGCAATAAATTATTCTCCCCACAAGAGCTTTGTCAAGCTTGCTAATTTTTAGGAAAATCTAACAGACTGTTCTGGAAAGACTTTCTGCTGGACTAGCACTGGTACTAATGTGTGGTGATGACAGTGGATTTCAGTTGGTCTTTCAGTTTATCCCAATCATGTTCAACAAGAACCAACAGACTCCCAAACAGCACTAAAATGGGAAGTCTTTCAATATTTTCAAGGTTTGGTTCAGCGTCTCCACCGAGCTGTCCAACTACGTATGGAAAAACATTGTGCATAGCTGATCTACACACAGCAGCAGTAAATGTACCCTTTCAAGAGAAACTCTTCAATCTAAGTCTCTGGACTGAGTGATAGAAAACATAAAGAGAAAACCATGTTCTAAGTCTCCAGTCTGTCCAGAGTCACATTAACAGAAGTCTCGGGCCTGTGAAGGGAAGAGAAAATCACAGATCCCACGCTCTGAGTTTCAGCTTGTGAGGCAACAAGAGATGCGACCACACCAAAGTGCAATCTTCTCATTGTTGGGAGGGATTAATGTGTGTCATCACCACACATTAGTGCCAGTGCCTGTGTCCAGCGGAAAGTCTTTCCAGAACAGTCTCTTCGATTTTCCTGAAAACAACAACAGATGCAGCATGTCCTGAGAGAGACAAAAGAAGATTGAGTTCTGAGAAAGAGGGCCCTATTTTAATGATCTAAGCACATGGTCTAAAGCACATGGCGGAGGTGCACTCAGGGCGTGTCCAAATACACTTTTGCTAGTTTAACGGCGGGAAAACGGTTGGCGCTCCCTGGCGCATGGTCTAAATGGGTTGTCTCTATTCTCTTAATGAGTAATGGGTGTTTTTTGGGTGCAACGTGCAATAAACCAATCATAGTGTCATATACAGTTCATCTTTCCATAAGTAAACTTAACTCTGCAGTAGTGACGACCAACTTACTGACTCATTCTATGCATCTTATGCACTTTATTCCTTTACGCATTCGTGGAATCCATTCAGGAGTTGTGTTAGACTGCAGATGTGATGAGAGCCACCTCAGCTGATCATGTAATAGATCATGGTCTCTCTCTGAGAGAAGATGGGCAGAGTTCAGCCCAAACACAAGCTACATTCACACCGGGCTTTGCTTCAGTAAAACAAGAACAATACCGGAATATTGATCCTGTTATCAGGACCCATGTAACATTACTACAATTAATCCCAGAACACGTTTTGCTCATATTATGCTGCATGTAAATTAGAGAAGCTCCTAAAATGTGCTCAGAAGGATCCAGACTTGAACAGCTCTAGAATAGAATACGGATATATGTGGAGATACTGTGTGTCTCTCTTTGGCCCCGTTTACACTGCAGGTCTTGATGCCCAATTGTGATTTGTTGCCTATATCTGATTTTTTTGGCTGTCTGTTTATACATTCTTTCAATTGTGACCCATATCCGATTCGTGTTTGCACTTGCCATACCATCTGAAACACCGCGCATGCGTTGTTGTCATTTACCGCCTGCACATTTGCTTCCTCATGAGAATACTGTGACCTGTGCTGACAAAACTAGTCACAATGAGCAATTAAAAAAAAAAAAAAATTACAAATTTGGGGGAAAATTAAATTCTCCATTAAAAGACCTTCAAAATGATTTATGATTTGGTTGGAATCAGACAGAAAAAATGACTGAGTCACCTGTTTGAAGTCGATAGTGAAGTCCTCCGTCTTTTCTTATTATTCATTACTATATGAATAATCACAATACAGCTTTTTGTTTATTTTATCTTTGCTATTATAAATAAGAACAGATGCAAAAAAAACAAACAAACATTAGAACAAATAGCCTAGAAATAAACAAATAATGCATCACCTTTATCCTTTTATATCTAAACTAAAGCATTCATGTACGAAAAACAATCAAATGTAAAAATAACTTAAGTGTGTTCATTACAAATAAATTGATTATTAAAACTACAAAAGCAGTTAAATGAAGTGCAGCGAGTGATTCCCTTTTTTCTTTTATTGTTAGATTAACATTATGATAATGATACAGACATCCTACTGTAATGCACGGATCTAATATAATGTTACACATCAGATGTTTTCCCCAACAGTTCCCAAAGCGTTCACTTAAGACAGAGCAGATGATGTTTGCATGAACACTGTAATACTGTAATTCTGTATATGTGTGTATTTATCGGGATCGCGCGCCGTAATATGCACGCACTTCAGATGACAGTCAGCGTGAGAAGCAAGCGGAGAAAATATAATCCTCTCAGAAAATGTTTTTTGCCTGTAGCTCAAAAAAGCCTGTGCGAGTTTACACTCATTTTGCCAGCACGGGTCACATATGACGTTGTTAAACCGCGGAGAAGTACCAAATTGTTGCAGTTTTAATGATGTATAGAACTCAATGCCTCAGAAAATCGGATCTGCCTGTTTACATGACAGTCACATTGGCACATATCTGATTTAAATCTGATTTATTTCCACTTATGAATGAGGCCTGAAACCGATCTCGAAATATCCGAATGCATGCGTTTTTTTACAGTGATTAATGAGTGGGACATGTGTCACTGTAGCTTGATATTTTTTAGTGATAAATTAGCCTATAAGCACCAGAAACACTGACAGAAGTCACGAGAAGGGCCATTACAGACTCGTACATTAGATTAGCTGTTTAGATATACCTCACTTTACATTTACATATGTACACATAACCTGCTCATCCCTCTTTCAGCTGTTTATTCATCAAATGACTCTCTCTAAGCACACAGCAGCTCAGATGCATTTCCTCAGTCTCAGGACACTTGAGGGACACTTTGTTTTGCTCATTAATAATTAAATTACAATACATATATTACACTCCCAAGGCCCTCATAAGGTGTAGATAGAGGAAAATTAATTTTCTGATGTGTGACTTCAGGCAAAACATTAAGAGAAGCTTATTTTCCAGCTTTTAAGACATGTTGTTTCTTTTAGGGAAAATGTGTTTTTACTCACTGTCAAGGGCAGTTTGCCTGATTAAAGTTATATTAAAGGCTTTTAAAGGTTACAATTTAACTGCAGATGCATGATTGGCCTTGAACAGAAGATTGTACAACTTTAAACTCTATAAGGCATACTTCTTTATGATTGATCAATTGCATATTTTTTTGCATAATGACTGTGACTGATATTCACTGTTGACCATATCATACATCACTAGTTAGAATAGCTCATCTCACAATTAAAATTGTGGAAATTACCTTCCTTTTAAATGTTATAGTTAGCATAAACATTTTGTTGGATGGTTAGAGAGTCCGGCGTTCTGGTAAAAAAAAAAAAAAAAAAAAAAAAACCTGGTACAAACTAAGTTAATATATATATATATACACGCAACAGCTAAAGTCTGTCTACACTGGACATGACAAACCATTAAAAATCATTTGAATTTTGAGTCAGTAGGTCATTTGTCATGTCGTGCCGCGCCGCACCGCATCCAGTGCAGACAGCCTCACTGATTATAATGGGTTCTGTAGTGTTTTGTCTGGTGTAGACACGGTGTAAGAGTTAACATCAGTTAAGAAATGGCACCTGGTTCTTCATAGAGGGCTTTTCATCTGCATACATCACTCTATATCAGTTATCTCTCCATTGTGCACCAGAGAAATGATAGTTCTGCAAGTTTAGACTAGTAGACTTAGGATCTATTATCGCTTTAATGTTGAATTTATAATTTATTTAATAATTCAAATGTACAGTATAGTATATGCAAAACTCAAGACTACAAATTCTGAACTGTGACATTATTATTTATCCCCACCAATATGTGTACATTTTCTCATATCTACATATGTCATGTCTAAACACATGAATGACTAATAAGTGTCCATGATAAGGAAAATATTATTATTTTTTTTTTAAATATTTTTTCTATTGATGTAGGGTGGGGGTTGGGTTTGGAAAGCAGTTTATGACATTTTCAAGAGACATGTTTTTTTTTTTTTAAATATGTTTTCAAAATAAAAAAAATATTTTTTTAGAAATACTCTGAATTAATTTGTAAATCATCTAGTCCACACAAAAGCTAACTTACAGTTAAAAATCATATAATAATAGTGTTGCAGTGATCATCTTGTTTCTAGGCTGACTGTTGCACCACATGGACACAAAAAGGGCAAATTATGTAATATTTGAAAGAGACTTGCTGTATAGACCTTGGCACAGTCACAAATATCTCTATCTATGATATAATGTCCTGCTTTTCCTTCACAAGAACATCTATTAAACTATATATGCCTCATGTTTTTTTTTCCCATGTGGCAACACATATGTGCAGTATTCTTCTGCCACCAATTAAGACATCAAAACTAAAATTTCTGTCTTGACACATTACATTGCTGCACACATTACATATATGAGATAACCCCCATATATACCACACATGAGATCACCCCGTAGCAGATCTACTGTATGCAGGTGGAGCTGGGGAAGGTGAAGGATTTCTGAAGCGCACTGCAACAGCTACAGCAGCACTAGCTGAGTATCTGAATGTTGAGCAGCAGCTCACTGGCTGCTGATGCGAAAGAAACCAATCAGCTATACCATGTGAATAATCATGTGATTATATCAGATTGAGTTAGAACCTATCAGCCTGTCCTGTTTAGAATTTCGTGAGAGAACTTTGTATATGTGGAACAAAGCTACAATAGATATGTCTGCTGTTTCACAGAGATGGATAATCACAATGCTGTCAGTGTATATCTGTCCCTAATATAAGGAAACTGATAGAAAACACATTTGACAATCTGAGATCAGAGCATATCATTTGAAAAGAATGGCTGATAAACACATGATTAAAACTGGCCACAGCTTTCCTGCCTGCATATAATACTGTGTGTCTCTCAGCTGCAGAGATTTACCACAAAAGAACAGACAGTTTATGTAGCTCTCAAATATGAGAAATATCAGCACATCTTACTTGATTTGTTGTGTATTTGGCACAATACAACCTAAAGTGTGGCAAATCAAAACAATGCAAGTAATCAAATATGATCTGTATGTAGCATATGGTATGTATGAGATGTTAACATATATTAGCTAATCATTGACTTGACTTGAAAATGATGTATGATGACCGCAGGCAATGGCAGGAAATTTACTGGAAAACTACTGTCAGGATTTACTATTATCCTTAAACATACAATCCAGTGCTGCTGGTATCATGATAGCACAATAAAGCACTACTACTTAACGTTTAACACAGCAGCATCACACACACACACACACACACTGCTATAAACCAGCGTCTCACATGTTAATCATGCATATTAAAACACAGGAAACATTTCTGCTTATTTGGTGGCACAGTAAAGCGTACATGCCAAACTCTGAAATCTGTGGCTGGGTGAGAAAACTGACAGTCGAGATTGTCTCTGTGTTTTTACCGCCCACATAAATGCCCGTTTGGTGCTGATAACATAATTGCTGAACGCACACGGCCCCCACACAAACACACACAGAATGCAGCGGGAGAAAAACAGTTATGTGATCGTGTGGAGAGACTGGGTCTTCACTAAAAAAACACAACATTTCACAGAGAAATTGCATCAAAAACCACTCCGTTCCTTTTTTTGTAAACAGTTCAAACTGAATCCAAGTGTCTTTATTCACCAGTGATAAAAACACTGCGTTTACTCCACGTTCCCATCATTCCTCCAGACGGAACCAAACAGCAGGAGAGGCTTGACCTCCACAAAATACAAGACTGAAAGCTGACATCCAACTCCCCAGCGCATGCTCCTGGTCTGAAACGATGCTGTAAGTGCAGTTAAATGGCAGTCTTACCTGAGTTCCTCTTGGAGATGTATTTGAGATTGATGGAGGCTGCTGAATTGACGAGGAGGAGCATGAATCCAGCGAGCTTCATCTTTCAGTCGTGTGCAGCTAAAAAAAAAAAAAAAAAAAACAGAATAATACCTTTATTTATATATATATATATACACACACACACACACACACACACAGTTGCATGCTCTTTATTATCTTTATTTTAATTTTTGATCTTGAGATTTAAACTTTATTCACTATATTGCCTACAGTGATTAACAACTTTATTAAAACAAATTTATGTAAGGATTTTAACCAGTTTTGTAAGGTTTGTGCCACTGCTGCTCTTAACTAACAGAGTTGGTAATTACCAAAATAATTTCTTAGCTCTTTAGTAACAGTAGTATGCTATTTTTAATGCTATAATATAATTATTGCTGTTATCTATGAAAGAGAGGCAGAGAAAAATATTGCTTTATAGTGTTTTTTTATTTAGATACACAATTAGTCAAAAAATGGGCAGAATGTGGAAAAGTGTGTACAATCGTCAATAAAATTTAAATAAAGAAAATAGTTTTTTAATCTGATTAGTTGAAAAAATAATCAACCAACTAATCGATTATCAAAATAATTTAGCTGCAGCCCTACATGAAATGTCCTGCTAGCTGAAGAACACTGATCTAGTGACGCACCAGTTACTCAGTGTTCTGTGGTCATTTTAATTCTGAGGATTCTACAAAGCCTTGGTCAAGTGTCTTTGGTGGCTGTGGCTTTTGATATGATTTGGTCAAATACTGAACATCAGTGTGTACATTTTTCTGTCAGAAATATCTCTTAGTTCTAACTCATTTTGCATCATTCAAACACATGCTTCTCTATTCGCCAAGATGTTTATGACAGATCATGCTGCTCTGGCTTCCAATACGCACTACTGAAGAACAAATGCTCTAAAAATGACTCTTCCAGATATGTGTGTGGTGTTATGGAAAGATAAAAAAGGCTTTATGTGTTTTTGAAAGCAACCACAGAGTCTAGGTGATGCACAAATAAATGCTTCTAGACCAAAGTTTCCCTGTGTCAGAAAACATTGGTCTCCTGCTTGATTTAAAAGCTTTAAACCCAGAAGTACTTTAATAAAAAGACAGCTGTACAAACTGAAGCAAACTCCTGAAAGTGTGCTACACAGAGACCTTTTGGTGTAAAAAGCTACAAGAAGTTCTATGTATGTGCATGAGTCGTGCTGCACGTCTGTTTATGGGTGCGTTATTAACAGCCGAGAGCCCATTTAGCACTCTTTTAGGGGATCTACTAAAAAATTCAAAGACTTTTCTCAAAGCTTTCCCAGGAAAGAATACATCTACAATAAGTGAGGCCACAGCTCTTCACAAAGAACCTCTCCGCGTCGAACTTTCTGCCAGGAGCTGAGCCTGCAGATGGTCTAATGTAGCCTTCTACAGTTTTCTACAGTTCCTCTGCAGGAAAGGTTTCGAACAGCCCATCCTCTGATGCTGCTAAACATCCACGCCGCTCTCCACAGTTTATCGCTCCCGAAGAGCCGCCACACACACAGCTGTTCTCAAATAAATCAGCCACAGGTCTGAGACGTTCACAGTGTTCGCTGATACGAGGTTGCCATCTGCTCGGGCAGCATTAACTCCGGAGGAATTACCGCTGATAGAATTCCCCGGTGAACGCAGCTGAAAGTGAATTCAGTATTGAGGTGAACACGGAGGACTGACTCCATCTGAGCTGGGCCTCATGGGAACTCTGCTGTGTGCACTTCTACAGCAGGATATTCAACAAACCTGATCAACCTCGCTCAACAGTCTTCTACAGCTTGCAATGGCTGGATTGGGCCTGTTTTCTTCACATTATGTAATATTGTTCAACTGTAAACATAAACTCGATTTTTTTAAGTAAATCTGTGCAAAACTCACTGCGAGAGAACTTTTGTGCTCCCAGGCCATTGCTATGGTGCTCGCCGTAGAGTTACACATTTCACCATCAGGAGTCATACATTTGATATCTTACAAAAGTAACAGCACACCTCTCCTCAACAAATCTTGATTTGAGGAAGCATTCATGACAAAATGTTTTAATTCTTGATTTGACAAACATTTATTGCTTTATTGAAATCCACTGGTGGTTTCCAGTGTAAAAATGACCTGTAATGTGAGATAGCCACATATTTATCACTATTTGTTTAATCATGTAGCTTTTCAGTAGTGAGGCATTTTTATTGATTAAGTAGCATGGTACATTTCAGTACATCACAGAAACAGAAATGACTCATATTTCTATGGACTCAACTGGTAGGACCCACATTCTGAAGAGACAGAGAATCCCCAAAATGGATTAAGATGTATTATTGGTAGTAGTTATTAGTGGATTTCTCTTTGTTTACAAGAGAGATCCATGCAAATAATGGCTTAATAATCCTTCAGCACCTAAAGATGTGACAAGGCTGCTGATGACAAAAGTTTTATTGTTACAGTATTCAACTAGGAACAGGTAATATATATCATTTATTCTTATGAAGTCTTTTTGATTGTGTACAGTCAAATTTACTCCAAAAATATAAGTAGTGACAAATGTCATCTAAAAAAAAAAAAAAAAAAAAAAAATTTAATTATGTATTTAAATATGTCATGGAGATGTGTATCAAAATACTAAATCTACAATAACGCAATATAATAACCTTGCACAACAATCTTCTCATCAGTCTAATCATGTTTTACCAAAATACATCTTTGTGATTCATAGAATAATTCTTTGAACGTCAAGCCATCAAAACAAAACACAAAAGTGTTTATCTAATGGTATCGTTCAGGTTTACTGGTTCATATATATATATATTTTATTTTTTTTTCTTCTACACTAAGCCAGTGATCAATATGCATTTTTATGCAAAAAGTTTGTTCACAACAAGGGTAGGGTGACCATATGTCCTTTTTCTCCCAGAAATGTCTTCTTTTTGGACCTAAGAAAGTGTGTCCGGCCGGGATTCCTAAATCTGCAAAAATGTCTGGGATTCGGCTTTTGATTTCTGCAGTCACCATTCATTGTGTGTTTTTGCAAACTTTATGTATTAAAGTTTAATAACATAGTTGCATGGTTGTGAATGCGAGTATTTAGGCCACACCACGTCTAGTTTTGCCAACCATTCCGTGTCATACAGAATCGTCCCGTATTTAAGGCATCAAAGAAGCGTTCCATATTAAAGTTATACGGAATGCAGCATGTCCTGTATTTAAGACATATGCCGTATGACCACCTAGAACATACAAATAACATACTCTAAACTGAGAATTAATCTTTTGGGGGGGGGGGGGGGTCAAGTGTTTGCTTTGTGAACATAGTCATTCGAGGAAGACTTTAAGACCAAGCGGTCACTCCTGCTTCACGCTAACGGCATTTCCTTTCACTAGCCGTGTTGTGACTTCAGCAAATCACTTTTGGTGCTTGCAAACAAACAGGGGTGTAGCCAGAAATGTTTAAGTGGGTGGGCCTACATTAAATAGGGTGGGCAAAGTGTAGTGTATGAAAACTGAATGTCAAATTGCCAACAGAAAATACAGCACAAAGGGTTAATATACAATACGTCTAAAGCATTTATAAACAGTCATTTTAATTTAATACATAATACATTATTGAAATAAAAAGTTGTATCTGTTAGCATTTGTACCTGAGGTAACGTTATTAATAAACACTGTCACATATATATTGCTCATTGTTAATTTTAGTTAATGCATTAACTAACATCACTGTCAAGTGTCTCTGTCAGTTCACGATCAAAGTAAACATTGAGGAGCACAGAAATGAGCGCAGCTACAAATACGCAGTGTGTGCTGGAGAAGAGTATCTAGCACAACGTTCATGTGTTTCTTTCTACAAAGGATTCATCTGTTTAGCAGATCAAACACTGTACCTGTGCTAATATGATGCTTCAAACACGCTTGGCTCAGAAGTTTCGGATCGATAAATCCATCACCCGCAGGTGGTCTGTCGGTTTCATTTGTAGATGGTCCGGATTCAGTGCTAAGACTTTTACTTTTTAAAGAATTGATCTGATTGATGTTTGCTTCAATGCTTTCAAATTCAGCTTCACAAACATCAAACCAATCAGCATTTTGACAAGCGTATGGAACGAACCTACAGGGAAAATGAAGAAACTGCCTGTAATTAACCAAGAAAACCTTGTTGAATCACTGTTTCATCTAAATATATATTGTTACAGTGAAATAAGACATTTATTATTATTATATTATCGTTTATTACATCTATTTGGAAAATGACCACCTTCTCAGTGGATGGACACATGCTCACCCGCAGACTCCTCAAGTCCAACATCCAGCCATGCAAGAAAACATGCGATCTATACCTGAGGGAAGACATGATCAATAAGGGAAGCTATCTTTCACTATTGTATGTAATGTGGTTAAACGGATAAAAAAAAAATACACTCCGTGCTAAATACACTCCCCATTCACTGAATAAATTAAGCAAAGTCTGACCACTCGCAGAAGGTTGTCTTTAAAAACAACTTAGTGTTGAAGAACTATACAAATAATAAATGCTCGCACCTGACCATGAGTAACAAACAATTTTTCATGCGAGAGACCCAAAAATAAGCCAATTACCCCATTTCAACAATCACTGGGGAAAAAAACTACAATACCAGAGTGAACAAAAGCAATTATCCAAATCCTAAAAACACCATTATCATAACAATAAATAGACACTAAACAGGTGTAAAATTTATAGGTAAATATTAAATCCACTAACACACAAAAGCAAAACATTTCATAACATTTCATTATCATTTATAGATTAAATACATACATAAAAAAAATACTAAGCAGGCAAATGTCAGGCAAATTTTATCTCTAAAATTATTTCACTTGAACTGTTTTACTTTGGAGCAAGAGATGCAGGAGGAGTGAATTTATTTAGTCAGATATATATGACAT
Organism: Cyprinus carpio; assembly: GCF_018340385.1. Taxonomy (NCBI): domain Eukaryota; kingdom Metazoa; phylum Chordata; class Actinopteri; order Cypriniformes; family Cyprinidae; genus Cyprinus; species Cyprinus carpio. Next base: position 1,197,710 of record NC_056585.1, on the reverse strand, counting down.
GGTAACTTAAGCTACACGTCAATTTAAATTAAAGCTGAAATGCATTTATAAGGCTTTGTGAAAGAGGCCAATGAGGCATGTGTCCTAGGATCTTTACCAAACTAGACTAGACACAAGTCACAGGATCTTGACCCTATGCTTCAAATACAACACCCACAACAGACGCACAGAACCGAAAATAAGCAAGAGTGACATGATTGCTGCAATACTACAAATTAAAACCACATATAAATGTCCTGACAAAATGATCGAATCCAATCCCACAGTGCCATGCACACACATACATGAATGGAGAGCCCTATTCTGTCTAACATCTACTCTCCTATACATACAGTATGTGATTCCGTTCTCATTATGGCTAATCTAAATATGGTGTTGTCATCCAAAATATCTTAAATTGTGTTCCGAAGATGAACGGAGCTTTTACGAGTTTGGAACGACATGGGGGTAAGTGATTAATGACAAAATTTTTCATTTTGGGATGGAGTAACCCTTTAATTAGCATTTTATTGATATTGTGGCTAAATTTGTTTGTTTCTCTTTACCTGTCTCAACAGAAAGTAGTTTGGCGATGGAGTACTCAAAGGTGGTTGGCTTAATGGAACTTTTGGGAGTTGGACGCATTTTGGCTGTGAGTGTATTTAATGTATTTTATACATTCTGTAAAGTTTCGGGAGCAACAACCACGTTTAAGTTATTGTTCTGTTTGTGCATTGAATGACACAGATTTATGGTAAATAACCATAGCAGTGTTTTGGTGTCTCAAGAAGCATATTTTTTTAAGAGTTTAACCTCTTTGGTATCCACTATTTTTTGTTCAAAATAATATTAGCAACCAAAGAATCATTATGTCTGGCAATTTTTACTAAACCCCCATTGGCAAAATAGTTTTGTTCATGCTCAGAATGTGCTGACATGACCCATATTATAATGTCTTTGGGCTGGTTGTTCGGGTTTAACTCATAATACAACATTTGGCTGCACTGTCACAGGGCTCCGGAAAGAAAATGTAAAGAGTTGAATTAACATTTATAGAGAGGAAAGTTCTTAATTAAAAAGTTACCATAGTTCTTCATTAAATCCTTAGTTTAACAGTAGTATTAGTATGGTCTAATATTAATATTAGCATTAGTAAGAAACCAATATCCTAAACGCATCTAGAAACTATTAAAACAACATCTTTAAAAGTGACTTCTAAATACCTTGCTGCCAAAACATTTCTGCTTATAAAAACACCATATTTCAATGTTTCTATGGTAGACTTGTCACTTCTACCACTAAAGACTGCTTTGTAAATAATCTTCCTGACTCATCAGAAAACCAGCTAAGAAGAACTGGATGTTGCAACAGAAACTATGGACGCTGTGTTTTCTAGCACAATTCTTCTTTGTACTTAAAGAAAAGTATGGAAAATAGTCCCACATCGTGGTATAACGAACACACCTATACCTGGATAGAGCATCCCATAAATGGAGCACAGCGGGGAAGAAAACAAAACTAATGGTATTTTGGATTACATGGATATTTCTACCAACAGAGAGGCCTATATACAGGGCCTGATATTCGGCGTAAGGTTGGTTTTTTAGTTGGTGGTGTTGGTTTTTTTTTAGTTGTGTGTTTTGTTTAAATTGTATTTACTTCAGTATATAGAGAGACGCACGATCTGCACTGTCATATCTCTCCTTGAGTGTGTCCTGCAGCAGTCACTTGGAGAAGTCGGCAGCTCGTTAACTCCTGACGAGTTTGAGCACGTAACGCACGCTGTGAAAAAGTGTGTTGGGAACACTCTAAAATGCTTGGAAATGTGGAAAAACAGCTTACCATCGCTTACTGTACTGAAATTGGAGGACCTGATTCAGTATGCACCTTTTTGATGACCCGTGGCAATATTATACTGCATTGTTGTCAGCGTGTAACGTAATAAAACTGCAGCTCGTTAATAAACAAAGTTTTTTGTTTGATCCATTTTCTACAATCCACCTTCATTTAGCAAGTGCACTCGCGCAAAAACATTTTCAAGTTCAACACTTTTTGTTCCATTCAGCTGTGGATGCTGCTAATAAAGCAGCTTATTCGCCCAGACTGCTGCGACCCCACAAAGAGATGTGCAATTGTGTGCATTTTCTTTTGAAAAAGTTTCCCCAGAAATACTTAATTTAATGTAATTTTTCCCTAACAAATTATATTATCAGCATAACAATTTTAGTAAATGTAGCTGTGTAAAAGGTAGGAGATGATTCCCTCCTTCTAAAACAATGTGCTTTTACTTTTTAATTGTTACATAAATTATCATATTTATGATTCTCATTTCTTTATTACAAAACTGGCACTATTTTTGAGAGAGATTGGCTCTTTTTAGAGCCCGACCACACAGAGACGCGTTTAGCTGTATAAGTAAAAATTTTGTATCATATCAGCATTTTGTCCAGACGGATCTGGCATTTTGGGAGACTGAAACCGCTATTTTTTTGAAACCCGGTCCCAGAGTGGATAAATCTGAAAACGACACCCTTGCGTTTACGTGTGTACAGCCAATCTGTATATGTTGTGAAACGATGATGTCATGATCCCACGTCTTGATCGCAGTCAGACAGCGCTACGTAACGGCAACAACAACAACAATGGTGGACTACATGCTTGTGTTCGTGCTGCGCAGAAGCTACTGAGCCTATCAGCTTTACTAAAGTACAATTAAAAATTACTAAATCAAAAATGTTTTTATACACGTGCAAGGTTTATGTGCATGCTCCAAGTCTTCTTCTCCATTTTTAGTGTATCTCTGTGGCAGATTTACAGCACCACATGCTGGTCTGGCATGAATTCTACATCGTTTTGTGTCAGTTTCAGTGGTTTCATGTGTACACAGATATTCTTGAGATGACGTAGTTTACAGAATTTTTTTTTTCGAACAAGGAAAAACAAAATACTGGATAGGGAAGCTCTGGCTTTGTGTGGATGTGGCCTTAATCTCTCTTTCTAACCCATCTCGTATCATCTTCTGTTTTCTAAATGTTTAAATTACAGTGTACAGCGTTTATTATAAGGAGGTAAGATCTGCAGCTCAGTACTCACTTCTCATGAGTACTTTTAAATAATCTACTCTTTTACTCTTACTCAAGTTGTTTTGGACAAGTACTTTTTATTCTACTCACACTACTTTTTTTGTAATGTAATGCTACTTTTACTTGAGTATATTTTTTAAGTACTCTTTCCACCACTGCCCGCAAGGCTTAGTCGTTAGGAAAATTGCATTCAACCCTTGGGAGATATCCATAAGAAATGTGGAGTTATTTTTCACTGTTACACTGATGATACTCCAATCTACATTTCTTAGAAGCCCAACAAAACATACCAATTCACAAAACTAATGGAACACTTAGTTGCATGCATATTAAAATAGACAGCATATTAAAAATGGGATGTCCAGTAACTTCCTACTACTAAATTCAAAAAACACTCTTGTTAAATGTTCTGTCATGTCATATCTTCGTCGTCAGTCAAGAACCTGGATGTGCCCTGTAGTCCAAATTGCAGCAGCTAGAGCTTTCACCAGAACCAATAAGTATTACCATATTAGCCTGGTTCTAGATCTTGCTGTTTACATATAAATGTCTCAATGGGTTAGTTCCTCAGTACTTAAACGAGCTCTTATTTTATAGCTCTTCACATCCACTGTGATCTCAAAATGACCAGTTTTAGAATATCAAAATTGACTGCGGCCAGTACCTTCTTTTCTTATTTAGTGCCCAAAAGCTAGGACAGTCTACCTAGCATTGTTTGGGAGGCAGACACACTCTGACAATTTAAATCTAGGTTAAAGACCCACGTTTCATCATAAGAGAAATAGCTAAAAAAAAAAATCTATTGTACTAGTCTGTCTTTCTCAGCCTTATCCCAAGGTTACTGTGGTCAGCCAGATGGTGGACCTACACCAAGGAATGACCACAACACAGCTCTTGAATATCAGAGAAGGCCATGACCATTAGACAACCCATCAGTACAGATCGTCAGTAAAGACGTTGGTGACTGCCCAAACCCTCAGGACAGATCCTCAGCCGAGACCCTGGCATCTTGACAAGCCCTCAGCACAGATTCCTACAGCCAGCTATGAGCGCGTAGTACCAAGACCATCTGGGACCAAAATGCAGTTTATATCAAGAAGGATGTTCATTGTGCTTAAGGGCCACTGATAAGCTAGTCGACTACTACTGGCTAAACAGTAGCTCTACCTTAATGTTTCCCAAACTGCTGGGCAGACTACAACTTATATAATTTAATACTACAACAGAATTGATTCTGCTGTTTCTTGTTTATCAGTGTGAAGCTACTTTGACACAATCTGTATTGTAAAAAAGCACTATAGAAATAAATGTGACTAGACATGACTTGACATCGCTTTCCTGTGCCAGAGAATCCAAAAATACAACATTTTACAGCCAAGAATGATCGATCAATTTATGTTCCCAAGATTCTGTAAAACAAAAATGGGAAAGAAATGTCTCTCCCAGGCTTTTCACAATGATGTCATCAGCAACTGAAGGCAACCCACACACTCATATTTACAAGAAAACCAACATGTAATATTATAAATGTCAATCACTTGAGTAGTAGCCAGGAATGATTACATGGCAACTGTTGTAATTATCTCAGCCATGCCTCTGAAGCCATCAAGTTCTGAACACATGTGACCCTAATTACTGGTGAATTTGGGTGCTGATTTTACATATTGCTGATTATAGGTCTGGGGCAGGATTCACAGAAAGAAGTTAATAAATTCTAAGACATTCACAAGAATGTACATAAGTGTAAGTCTAGAAAACATCTTAAGAAGTCCTCAAATATTTTCTTAAGATTGTCTATTTCCCTTGAGAAGAAAATAAACAGGTTGGGGTGTTTGTCTGACTGTATGGTGGTTCTCACTGATCAACTTCAAAATACTTCAAAGGCTGTCTTTTTGTGCTGCCTGCATATTACTGTAATTGTATTGTGCACACGCTATTTTTTGTTGTATCTGGCTTGATGGGAGGTCAGCACATTTGATGTTTCTTGTATTATAATAAGTTAATTTAAAGAGCAAGTCATGTCACAATCATGTCTGATCATTGTTTATAATATTACTAATGGCTATAACTTCAGAGTACTCATGCACATTCCTAATAATAACCTCAGTATTTGAATGAGCTTTTGTTACATTATAGTCCTCCACGTCCGCTGCATTCTCAAAACTCTGGCAATTTGATAATACCTAGAATATCAAAGTCAACTGCAGGCGGCAGATCCTCTTCCTATTAGCGCCTAAACTCTGGAATAAACCTACCTAACATTGTTCGGGAGGCAGGCACACTCTTGCAGTTTAAATCTAGATTAAAGACCCATCTCTTTAACCTGGCTTACACATAACACACTAATACACTTCTAATATCCAAATCCGTTAAAGGATTTTTAGGCTGCATTAATTAGGTAAACCAGAACCGGGAACACTTCCCATAACACCTGATGTCCTTGCTACATCATTAGAAGAATGGCATCTACACTATTATTAGTCTGTTTCTCACTTATTCCAAGGTCACCATAGCCACCAGATCCAGTCTGTATCCAGGTCAGATGGTCACTGCAGCCACCCGGATCCAGTACGTATCCAGCCCAGATGGATCAGCGGGAGACCAGGACAACTAGATGAGCCCCAGAGACAGATCCCCTGTAAAGACCTTGTCTTAGACGGCAACTGGGACAAGACAACAGGAAACAGATGATTCTTCTGCACAATCTGACTTTGCTGCAGCCTGGAATTGAACGGCTGGTTTCGTCTGGTCAGAGGAGAACTGGCCCTCCGAATGAGCCTGGTTCCTCCCAAGGTTTTTCTCCATTCTGTCACCGATGGAGTTTTGGTTCCTTGCCGCTGTCGCCTCTGGCTTGCTTAGTTGGGGACACTTCATTTACAGCGATATCGTTGACTTGATTGCAAATGATTGCACAGATACTATTTAAACTGAACTGAGCTGCATGATGGCATCACTGAATTCAATGATGAACTGCTTTTAACTGTCATTTTGCATTATTGACACACTGTTTTCCCTGATTAATGTTGTTCAGTTGCTTTGACACAATCTGTTTTGTTGTTAAGCGCTATATAAATAAAGGTGACTTGACTTGACTTAATAGTAATGTGTAGGGTGTTATATGTAGCTAATGTTATGTCGTAAATGATTAATATTTGAAACAAGCCTGTAAATTAATTAAACATTACCTTACATGACAAGAAAAGGCTGAAGGTTATTCTAAATTTAAGAAATTATGTATGATGATTTTTAAGAAATGTTTATTCTTTGTTAGTTTTGTCTTTAGATCAGTCTTTCAAAAAAGAGAGGGACATACTTTTTTGGATGTTTTTTTGGAATGTAAAATATTATTAACTTTATTCTTAAGTTTGAAATTAAGAAGTAAGCCTGAGTACCACTAGAGGACCTCTTTGAACCTTACAATCAAGGTAATGTCTTTATCTTGAGAATTTCATCGGTTTTGCCAAATACAGTGACCTCCGTTTGGAACATCCAAGAGTTAATTTCATCAATGCACCAGCACAGGTAGTTGGTGGGGGTGTAGTCATTAATGAAACTGGGCTAGTAGTAGCTGTGATAAGCAGTTTGTTCCTTATTATTTGACTCAGTGGGAGCATAAAAAAGTTGAATAAGAATGGTGCAATAACTGTGCCTTCAGGGACACCGCTTGTCCACTTAGACTTATGGCCACCTATACTCAAATAATAACCTCTCCCTGAACCAACTATGACCTGAACTAATTGAGGACCGTCCCAGAATGCCTGACCCAGTTTGACAGACTTTCTAGAAGTATGTTGTGACTGACGGTGTCAAACGCAGCACTGAGATTGAGTAGTACCAGCAATGATATTTTGACTGCGTCTGTAATTAAGCAAATATAATTTAATATCTCTATGAGTGCTGTCTCTGTGCTGTGATGCAAACTGACATGGAATTGAATGGAACTGAAAATTGTCCATATATCAATTTGTGCTTAAGAATTTGTTCAGCTGATTAAAAACATTTTAATGATCTTGCATATGAAAGTAAGATTTGATATTGGTCCATAGTTGCTCAGATTGGGGTTAAAAATGATTATTATTATTTTTTTTTTTCTCTCAGGAGGGGCTTAACAATGTCTCGGTTACATATGGTAACCCTCGTTCCCTGAAGAAGGGGACCGAGAGACATCACATTGGTGACCGACGAATTGGGATATCGCTTCGATAGACCAAACTACTTCGAGTGTAAACTAAACGAGCCAATGCACATTGGCATGCAATCATGGCATCCAGCTGCTGCTGATCACAGCGTGAGTATAAGAAGGCAGCAGGTGCAATGCATACCAGGTTTTCGCTCCGGAGCCAAGCCGGTGACCCGACTGCTCAGCGGCGGTACAGCAACCGTGGTGACGGGACATGACATCTCCATTCCCTCCTTCAGGGAACAAGGGTTACCATACGCAACCGAGACGTTCCCTTTCAGTCAGTCACTCACGACGTCACATCAGTGACCGACGAATTGGGATCCCTACCAAAGCTCCATGGATGCTGCCCCTTCCAGTGCCCTGTGCAAATCGCCTGCACCCCTATCTGGTGTAGGCCGGGGCTCAGAACAAGTAGTTCCACTCACCACTGTCAAAGCACTACCTCAAAGGGTGAGATTGGATAACACTGGGAAACGTACCCATTCCACTTGGAACAGGGACACTGCGGAAGCCCCATCCTTCCCGAAGGAGTTTTCAGGAGCAAATACACATATACCATCTGTTTAGGTGTATATGGAGAAATTGGAGGTGATTGAAACCCTCTTGGGAAGGCAGAAGTCTGCTAGGGAAACACGGGCTCTAAGGCTATAGCATGGACTATACACATATGAGTAATGCTTTGATCTCAATATGGAACCCAGCCTTCCACAGTTCTCACGGATTCATCGTGAAGGCCTGGGGCCAGATGTTCCGCAGCGTCCAACTGCTGAGGGTGATGGAGGATCTCAACAGGGTCTACAGTATGGACACTCTGGAGCAGTTTTAGCAAGCCGACACTAACCAGGGCCCCTCGGTGACACTACCGTTTTAGGTGAGAACACGGTAGGATACCAGTTCTACATGAAGGCTATAGAATCTAGTGAACGTGTTTGGGGTCGCCCAGCACGCAGCTCTACCGATATCTGTCAGCGAGGCACCATAAGCCAGCGCCCAGTAGGATGCAACACTTCTAGTTGAGTGAGCTTGCAACCTGAATGGGCAGGGCACACCCTGTGCCTGATAAGCCAGGGTGAAGGCATCCACTATCCAGTGGGCCATCCTCTGCTTAGAGACGGCATTCCCCTTCTGCCGGCCTCCGTAACAGACAAATGGCTGGTCTGAAGACCTGAAGCTTTGTGTCCTGTCTATGTAACACCTTAACCCTCTGGAGTCTAAGGTTATTTTTGGGGCCTGGAGAAGTTTTGTCATGCCCTGACATTTGTGCTTTTTTCAGTTTCTTATAAATATCTAAATGGCTAAAGTCTAATCTCACTGTAATCAGCACAAACTGCATATATAATAATATGTGAGCAGCATGTATGTACATGATTGTGTTTTTGAGAAAAATAATTTTGTGCGTGGTTGTGTTTTTGAGAAAAATGTTAAATCACTTGAATAAGGCAATAAAACACATTCAGAAAATTGGTTCCCGGGACTTTTGAGAACTGGAGCTTGTAGCCTAGAATTTTTTTTTCCAAATGATGTGAAAATCATCTTTGTTTACTCACTTACAGAAAACAATATATTGATTTAAATTTTCTAAGACACTTTTTGTTGGTAAAAGTCATATGCGAGTAGGCGTCAACTATCATGAATTCACACCTGAGAAGACAAACGCCTGCATAATGAGCTGCATAATGAGCCATTCAGTCAGCTGTGTCACTGAGAGGGGTGAGTTACAAGAAAGAATGTGAAGACAAAATAAATGTATATAATTTTATGTTTGTAGTTTATTTAGAATATATTTAATCCCTCATGTCTGGCAGACACAGCCAGAGATGGCGCTCCTGGGCCACAAGCGTGGACAGCTGGAGGTGCAAGAGGAGCGATGGTCCCCAGAGGGTTGGTTCCCTGCGGGGTTTGCCACCACTGTAACTCTCAAACCCCCCATGCTACTGCCGGAAGTGGTTCTCGTCTGTCCGCCAGAACGAGCCCTAGATCGTGGCAGAGGCAACGGGACTCCGCCCCTCTGAAGGTAGCGGAGCCTGGTTCGCAGCTCTGAGATGGTCATCTTCCCGCAGTGGGAACATGACGCATCCATGAAGGCCAACTCAGTGTGCTTGATGCCCAAACACATGAGGCAGCGATCGTGACCATCAACTGGTGCCAGGTAACGACTTATACTCACATTGTGATCAGCAGCAGCTGGATGAAATAACTGCATGCCAGTGTGCCTTGGCTCGTTTAGTTAAAGCGATATCCCAATTCGTCGGTCACCGACATGACGTCGAGAGTGACCAACTGATACGGAACTGTAGTTTTCACAGACGTTTGTTGCTTTCCCACTGCATGGTACGGCTCGCTTAAATAGTACCACCTCAGTTGATGTTCCAAGTGAGCCATACCAATACTAAAATGTGATGTGTTAACTTTGGTCAGAAAGGATCGTCACTAGCAGCATCATTGGATTTGTGACAAGAGACACCAAATCCAAAACTAACTGCAGTGGAAAAGCAATCGAGCTGTGCTGAGTCGTACAACGCAGTGGAAAAGCTCCATTTGCTTTACTCATCATAAACGATTTGGAATAATTCACTTCTTTTCTAAAGATAAGATATCCTAAACCCAAGTTTAGCCAGTTAGCCACTCAAACCAGCTTGAAATCGATATACTTAATGGTTGGGTATTGTATTATGCCCAGTAACTAAAAATCTAGTTGACCTCAGTAAATTAATAGTTGCCTATCCTCTCCAAACCAAAGGTATTTTAAAAAAGCCTGTCATATGAATGTTATAAAGCAAAATTTAGTCATGAGATTTACAGCTAATACTACATGCTGTAAATGTAACTGTATTCTGTGCTGCAGCCTGGAATCATAAATCGCATGGCATTCTTTAATTTGGTCAGATGAGAACAAGTCCTTGTCTGAGTCTGGTTTCTCAAGTGGGTTTTTTCTTTATTTCTGTCACCTGATGGCTTGATTAGCTGGGGGTTTAAATATACTTATATATATATATATATATATGTATATATATATATATATATATATATATATATATATATATATATATATTTATATTTGATTTGACTCACCACTATTGGATAAGAACACAAAAGTTCAAATGAGCTGAGTTTGAAGTACTAGTTTCATAACTGAATATTACAACATTGGAACTGTTACTGTTGCTGCTTTAAAGCTGAAACTGAAGTCATTTCATCATTGAATTTTCATTAATTTTTATGAAATGCTATATAAATAAATGCTTCCATACTTGACTTTTGTGTCATTGACAATTTGTCAGCCTAGAACGAAAACACCATAATGCTACAAATATTTTTAAAATGTGACCCCAAGAGCTCTCTATATTATTATATAATTATGTTACTATATTATTTGAGTGTATTTCAATACATAGTGCCCTATGGGTTCCTGATGAACACTCAGAATTTGTTTTGTTGAGCTGCTTTCAGGCATTATGGTGCAGTAAGATTTCTCAGCTCAGGTGACATAAGTTCACTGGAGAAGCATGCTGGCACTATTAAGCCAACTCTAATAACATCACAGATGGCAAGCTGGCCGGAGTCGACTTGCCTCTCAGTGTAACCACACCAAGATGCTCTGCTTTTGTGTTAGTAAGAATAAACTAAAGAAAAGCAGCAGCTTATCAACATCTAAAACATCACACTACAGCCACCATCAAAACACAAAGTAAAATAATTATATAACTTTTAAGGCATGTTATTTAAATATTGTGGCAAACGTGATGCCACTAGCATCTACAAGAACATACTGTGTACTGCCCAAGAAGCTGTCACTGAGAATTTTAACATACAAAATACCTAAGCCATACCTTAGAACAGGGGTTTACAAAATTTTTGTCAGCCGAACCCCTTTGACCTAAATTATTTACTTGAAGTACCCCCTGTGATTTTAAGTAATATTTTCAATAATTAATGGCACATTTGCATGTTTAACTTTAAAAACATTTTCATCAGTTTTTAAGTTTCAGTAGTATTTACATAGCTTCTGTTTATTATTACACTAAACAAATTATAAAAATTCATATTACTGTAATTTTGTCACCACTACTGTGTCGGAAGGTACATGGAGCCGTGGATAATCGAAAGAGTCTTTATTAATCCAACACAGGGGTAAATCCAACATGGAGAACAGGAGGAAGACGCACATACGTAACTGGTAGACCCGACAAAACTGAACTGAAAGGACAAGGCTTATAAAACTTGGGAACTTGGGAGGAGGCTCCGGTGGAGGACGGACCCCTGGGAGGGGGCCTGTAGACAAAGACCATGGAGGGAGGAGCCAGGGAGGAGACAGGAGGAGCTTGGAGCAGGAGGAGGAGGAGCCCAGCTGGACCCAGGCCACAGCCATAACAGTGTCCCAAGGTGGAGCCGACAGTGGGAGGAGCCATGGAGGAGGAATGGTCGCTAAATCCAGGAGGAGGAAACCGAGGCAGAGAGTGAGAGCCAACGAGCCAGGGGGATGCCAAGGATCCGGGGGATCAGGGTGGAGCCGAGGGCTCTGGTGACCGAGGTGGAGGCAGAGATCCAGAGATCCACGATGGAGCCAGAGTGACTGAGGACCAAGGTGGAGCTGGTGCTTAAGGATGGCAGTCCCGCAGGGCTCGCACTGCAATGATGGTGGGGTGAGGGCAAGCAGAGGGGCTGCCAGACGACAGCGGTGGAGGAGGCAGAAGCGGGTGGGAGGAAGGGCATTTTGGAGGAGCGGCCACTGGAGGGCACATTCTAGAAGCAGGCACTGGAGGATTGGAAGCCCCCTCAGGGCTGGACGAGGAAACCGATGACGAGGGAGGACTGGACAGGACCAGCGGAGATGACGGAGAGAGGAGAGGCGGCAGTTCAACCTCCAGATCAGATTCCCAGTCAATAAGATCCTCCTCCTCATTTTGGCCCTTTTTGTGTTCCATATTCAGCTCACCTTCAGCCGCGATGCAGGGGACGGAGCTCCACTCTGCACTCTCAGCATCCGCGGCTTGCTCCCTTGCGGTAGGCACCGTACCCAACTCTCGCACCTGGTCTGATGGGTTGGGCTTTGGCTCTCCATCATCAGTGGGCTCGGACTTATGCTCCGTACTGTGGGGAGATGGTGGGCTGGGCTCTGGGTCGGGAGTGGATCTGGCGAGATCCTCCATGGGGCAGATGGTAAGAGGGGACCCGTTTCTCGTCAGAGTCCACTCCACAAAGGCGCAGAAATTCACTCGGGGACTGTCCTCGGACGATGGCGCTCTGTACGCAGTGTTCCAACTGGCATCGTAGAAGGCATAGAGTGCATCGTCCGGGTAGCTGGTGGGGCGTGCCATGATCCAGAAACAGTCTGGTGTGTGCCGATTGAATTCTCCCTTGCTCCAGCAGGAGGAGGAGGTATTCTGAGCCATACTCAGAATTTGTGCTTTGTGCTCTGCATTTAACCCATCCAAAGTGCATGCACACAGCAGTGACCACACACACACTGTGAACACACACCCGGAGCAGTGGCAGTTATCATTTGGTTTCCTGTTAGACCTACATTTGCCTCTCGTTATTTACACTAAATGTGTGAATCGGTGAATCGGCTAAACAGGGAGTGATGTAGATGCAGGCATTGATCTTCTTCTGTGGTGGAGGGGTTTAGCTACACTATTACGTCATAAAGTTTTTCATTCCACAACCTGCTGTTTTGGCAGATTGGCTTCAATATAAGCTGTTTTTATACTAACGAGAAAGTTTGAGTTCTGAAACTTACAGTACTTTTTATAGCACAACGATCTCTTATGTCAAAAGATAGAGGGCATTTTGATTTCTCAGTTCATTAGCCCTTTAATAATTATTTTTCAACAATGCACTACATTCATCAAAAGATTTATGAAAAGACTTTATAATGTTACAAATGATTTCTATTTCAAATAAATGCTGTTCTTTTCAACTTTCTATTCATCAAAAATAATCCTGAAAAATAAAATATATCAGTTTCCACAAAAATACTCAGCATTATCAAACTGTTTTCAACACTGATGATAATAAACAAGTGTTTATATTTAAAGGATCATGTGACACTAAAGACTGGAGTAATAATGCTGAAAGTTCAGCTTTGATCATAGAAATAAAATATAGCTGCAAGCAGCAATTATGGGACAAAGCACAACAGAAGCAGAATGAGGAATAAGCATGGCCAACTGCAACAATGAGTAATTTTAGACATTTTATGATTTTATGATTTTAATCAAAATGGCTAAATAATCATAAATACAATCACTAGTAATGTGATTTAATGATTTATCACTTTTTACCAATGGGTGGCCGTGTTACCAAATTTATGTGGTGTGGTCAGTTTGCAGTAACAATGATACATCAGATGCAGTTTGGTATCATATTAAATTTACTGAAGTAAACAAAAACCATTTGGTATATAAACAAGTAATCCATAACTTTTTTTTTTTTTGAGAATTTGAGAAAATCGGACCAGTGGTCTAGGAGGAGTTTGAAAAAGTTGGTTTTCAAAGAAAATCAAAACAGCAAACAGGAAGTTTGGCAGATTATGGCAAAATTGGTTTCAATGTTCTTGCCATGATCAAGAAATCAAGACCAGTCTCATGATAATAGGCAAAACTAACCAAAAGATATGAGCATTTTTTTTAAATTTATTATAATTTTTAACCACAAGAAGGCACTGCACTAAAACCTTTTGAGTACCTTCACAACATGGTGACGATGACAAATGTCAAGTCCCGTGATACACCAATGTGGTCATAAATTTGGCCAATTTATGACAAAATTAATGGCAAATGGCAGACATGACAAAATTGAGTATCGTTCGACTTAGTGTGTCACACTGAAACTAAAGAGACCAGTCTTTTGATTTTTGGCCAAACCATTAAGTTGTTAAGCAAAAATGGCCATTTTTCATATCTCTTGACCAGTAGGTGGCATTGTGCTAAAACTGAGTAGATAACCTCAGGTCATGGTTATTATAATACACACAAGTTTGGTTTGAATACACTAAACGTTGTGGACATATAGCCTCACATCGATTTGGTCTTGTTCTGTTAAATTTGTTCAGGCATTATTAAAAGAACGGTTTTGACTAATCAGCTTAAATTCCAACACTTTTTGTCGGCATGGTCTGAAAATGATCTGAGACACTTTTTGTCAAAATCAGACAAAACCATCTAGGAGTAGTATAAAAAAAATATGTGTGTGCACATTTTTGGTATGCATTTGACTCAGCAACAAACCAAAGAATCATCTTATAAACGTTACTTTTCAAAAGTTATTAACATAAACATGAGTGCAACTTTGAGCGTGTTAGCGGCACTAAAGGATTTGAGATTTGAGGCTCCAAACTTGCTATGAGTGTGACGTTTGGCCCTGTCGGTCGAATTTACATAGATTAAAATGGTGTCAGATCTTTATGTTTATTTATTGTAGATCTCAATATGAATATCTGTCTTTAATACTGTACATTTGTAATGTTCAGCCATATCTGTTATACTGTGTGAGAGCTTGAGTGTTTAAATTAAAATTATGAAACCTCAGGCTGTTAAAAGCATACAGTCCATAACACCATACCCTAAAACAGTTAAAATGAGTCCCAGTGTGTTGAAAGAGTCCCAAATGCAAGTGTCCAACAGTGTATATACAATCCAAGTGATAGTCCAAATGCTTGTGTCTGGAAAGGCGAGTAAGAACACAACTTCACAGTCCAGGATTGGTGGATCACCAGCGTATTTGTTAAGGAGAGGGACCCCTTGTCCAAATACCTGCACTTGCGGTCTTTGCACTTGACCACTTGACTACTTACAGTATATGATGTATTTCCTGTATGTGTTCCAAGTGTTCAAGTGAGCATGAAGACCACAAATTGTGTGTAGAACTTTTCATTACTGATGGGAAAAACTTATAGTGTTGTAAAAATGCAAGTGTTTACAAAGCTTTATTTTTATTTTCAATACTTTGCACTTTAAAACCAATTTTTAAATGTCTGTTCAGTAGTCTCTATAACAGATGAGTGGTCAATGGTCAACTTCTAAATGTCTGTTCAGTAGCACCTAACAGTTGACAAATACTCATTAAACTACTCATTTGCACCAATAACATTTACATTACATTTACATTTAGTCATTTGGATGCTTTAATCCAAAGTGATTTACAATGGGGGATATATACAGAGATTCTTCTTAAAGAGGCAAACAGACACAGGAGGTGCTCGTAATACCAAGTTTCAGGCATTGTTCAAATAATTACAAGCTAGAAAGGGAAGGAATAAATAAAGAGAAAGACAAAGATTTTTTTTTCTTTAATTTATGATGAAGTCAAGTAGCGTCAAAAGATTTGAGGTTTCAGCTGTCGCTTGAAAATTGTTGGGATTCAGCATTCTGGATAGTGGTGGGAAGATCATTCCACCAGCCAGGAATGGTGAACGAGAATGTTTTGGAAAGTGATTTTGATCCTCTCTGTGATGGTACCATGAGGCATCGCTCACTAGCGGATCTTAAACTTCTGGAGGGGATGTAGATTCGTAGTAGTGAGTAGAAGTAGGTGGGTGCTGAGCCTGTGGCTGTTCTATATGCAAGCATCAATGTCTTGAACTTGATGCAAGCCACAAACCGGTAGCCATGCAAGGAGATAAAGAGAGATGTAACATGGGCTCTTTTGGGCTTGTTGAAGACCAGTCGTGTCGCTGAATTCTCAATCATTTGTAGAGGTTTGATTTTGCTTGATGGAAGTCCAGCCAGAAGAGCATTGCAGTAGTCCAGCCTAGAAATGACAAAAGCCTGGACAAGAAGTTGTGCAGCATGCTCCGTTAGAAAGGGCCTGATCTTTCTGATGTTGTGCAATGCAAACCTGCAAGATCAAGTGTGGTCTTTGAAGGTCAGCTGGTCATCAAAGATTACACCAAGATTTCTGACTGAAGTTGATGGGGTAATTGCAGAAGAACCTAACTGGATGGAGAAATCATACTGTAGAGTTGGAGTGGCAGGGAAGACAAGAAGCTCAGTCTTTGCCAGGTTGAGCTGTAGGTGATATTCTTTCATCCATGCCAAAATGTCCGCCAGGCAGCCTGAGATCCATGCCGCTACTGTTGGATCATCTGGTTGAAATGAGTGACAAAAGCAGCGGATAGATCCAGCAGAATAAGAAACTGATGATTTGGAATCAGCTTTTGCAATCCGCAGGGCTTCCATTACTGACAGTAGCGCAGAGTCTCAGTGGAATGGCTCAGTGAGGGGGACAGAAGAAGAAGATGGAAGTTTTAGCAGTGGGTGTGGTTGGTTTGAAGTCCTGTGTGTGTGGGGCTGAGAACTGACTACTGATTGTTCTAGTTTTGTCTGTGAAGAATGTGGCGAAATCATCCGCTGTTATCGAAGTGGTGGGAGGTGTTGGAGGGGGTCAGAGGAGAGAATGTTTTGAATAGATTATGTGTGTCTACAGCGCTGTTGATCTTGTTGTGGAAATATGAAGATTTGGCAGTATGGACTTCAGCAGAAAAAGATGAAAGCAAAGTCTAATACATATTCAAGTCTGACAGACCTTTTGATTTGCGCAATTTTCTCTCTGCTGCCCTGAGTTTGGTCCGATACCCACAAAGAACATCGGATAAGCAGGGGTTAGGAGGGGCAGCCCATGTTGGCCTGGGGGGAGAGAGAACAAATATATCGTCTAGACAGAGGTTAAAATAGAGCATAAAGCGTCAGTTGTTGCATTCACATCCAGGGATGAGAGATGGATAGGTGAGGGAAGAGAGGAGGATACTACAGAGGAAAGATGGGAGGGGGAAAGGGAGAGTAGGTTTCGTCTAAAAGTAACCAGTATAGGGGTTGGTGGCACACAGGTAGCAAAATGTAGTTTATATGTAATGAAGAAATGGTCAGAGATATGTAGGGTTTCAACCAAAATGTTGTCTGCAATACAATTGCGTGTGTAAATTAAGTCAAGTTGATTGCCTGATTTGTGTGTACTTGCAGTGGTAAGTGTTTGAGATCAAATGAAGCAAGGAGTGAATGGAAGGCTTGTCCAGATGAATGTTGAAGTCGCCAAAGACTAAAAGTGGACTGCCATCCTCTGGGAATGAGGACAGCAGCCCATCCAGCTCCTCTAGGAAGGTGCCTAAAATTTGCCCAGGAAAGCGGTAAATTACCAATAAAACATGCAACTCTTTGTTTTACTACCTAAAATAATATGTAATATCTAACTACTATTAATATTTATCATACAAAAGTTTCTGTGACCTTTCGTGAGATCTCAGCAAAAAAGTCTCATGATTTAGACATGGGACATTCCTGCGCACTTATTTTCCGCTGTCAAGTGGCCAAGACCGCAAGTGTGGGTATTTTGGCAAGGGGAGTGTTTGCTTTACATCCTGATTCCTGTCATGTGATCAGTCACATGACAGGCAGAACCAGACTCATTTAAAGATCTTAGATAATGGGCAATGAGATTCTGGTGTACACAAAATTACTAAAGGCTTCTCTAATAGGGAATCCTCAGAAGCATTAATTCTACCTCATGACAGAAGCAAATGAGCTGTAAGGTGTGTAAAATGATTGACAGCTAATACTGCTGCTGAAAGCTGTCTGCCTGCTGAGTTTAAGACCACAGTGTTGCCTCTGTCACAGTATCTGTTCATCCAAGAGGAAATCAGAGACGAGAAAGATGGAACGGTAGTTTCAAAAGATGTGAAACATGTTACATACAGAGACTTTTGGCTATTCTCATATTTTTGTTTGGTTGATGTTTAGGGGGAGGTGAGGACTGTGTGTAGGACCATAAAAACGCTTGTGATTTGCAGCCTCTGTCTGACAACTTGTTAAATCCTGCCAAGTAACATGCTTATCTCAAAGAAAAGAATATTTCCTGCATTCATCATTTACTTACCCACGTCACTTTTTTCTTTTTGTAGAACACCAAAAGATAATTTCATGAATATCCGGTTAGCTAAATTCAATAAATAGTGACTGAGACGATCTGTCAGTTGCCTGTTTGTTTTCTGTGTCTCCCTGATGATTTTGTCCTTTGAATTAAATTTGGTAAACAAACAAGCCAATATGTACAGTAGCTGTACAGTAAAAATGTGACAGCAGCCATAACTGTCCTGTGCATCGTCCAGGGTTTCACACTCCAGTCCAGTCGGTGGTGGAAATGCATTGTTGTTGTTGATTTGCCAACCACAAGGATGCGCTGTTTTCTTTTCAAATCAAAGCGTTAATACACGTAGAAAACGTATCCTTGTTTCGCGCTGGCTGACACAGAATAGCGTACGCGTTCAGCTCATATTCTCCAAAATGGAGCTACGGTGATGTGGAGAGACAAATTGTTGAATAAAGTCATTGTTTTTGTTTTCTTCGTGTTATTAAATTAATTGTCGTCGCTTCATAATGTTACAGTTGAATCACTGATGGCAGATGGAGTATTCTGACGATGTCTTTCATACTTTCCTGGACCTTGACAGTGTAATTTATTTGGCAGTCTATGGGACAGTCACAAGCCTCCCGGTTTTCATCCTAAATATCTAAAGTTGTGTTCCAAAGACCTTTTATGGGTTTGGAACGACATGGGGGTAAGTGATTAATCACAAAAAAAATCATTTTAGGGTGGAGTATCCCTTTAAATGTCAGAATAAGGTGGTGGCACAAAGAAGAGCAGTTGCGGGGCGCCACAATTTTACTATGTGATGTCATAATTTACTACATGGGGTCTGCATGGATTCACTTATGAAATTAAATCAGTTTGTATTTTATATGACTTGAGCATGTCAAAACAGTGCTGTACTTTTTAAAGGCTCTATTGAAGAGCAAAAAATAAAAGGGGCATCTATGTGACCATTTACATATTAATGTAAGTAAATTATTTAATTGGATCTGCACTGTTCAGATTGAAAATTGTGAGAATTGATGTAAAAAAAAAGATTTATAAAACAATAAGACACTGATAAAGATTATTGAAGCATGTTTTTACAATAAAATACATATGCATTTCTTTGTAATTGTTTTGTGAAATTCACAAAAAGTGTTGACAGTATATGCACTTACGTTGGAAGTCTATGGAGAAAAGCTTATATATGACTATCCCATAAGGAGCTACAGTAGCATGTGTCTCATGCTTCATTATGTTTATTTATAGTACATATATGCACATATGGATCAGGGTGGGGTATTTTCTCCAAAGTTAAAATAACAATTTAAATAAATAAAATAAATAAACAAATAAACATTAATAATAAACAATATTTTTTTTTAAATGCTGTTTACTGTAAGTTATTGATGTTTGAACAATTTACTTTTTAAATGCAAAATCAAAATATTTAAGTATTCATTTTGTTCTTTGATGATTTTTTTTTTAAGTATTAAAGTTTAGTACACTATTTTACTGTAAACATATATATATATATATATATATACACACACACACACACACACACATTATACATATACACACACACACACCCTAACTTAATATGATGTGCATGTCTAATTTTCAAGAATATTTAGTAGTTATTTAACAGCATGACTTTATTTGTGACACTTGCTGTGCCTTCTGACCTTCTTTATATGTTCACATTGTCTCACATTCATAAAAGAGTCTTCCTCTCGATATTCATACGCCTCTCGCTGGCTTCTTCCAACACTGCACAGGCCATTTAAATGCTAAGTAGCCTTGTCTCTTTCAGTCTATTTGATTATGGCCATACACTGTGTGGACGAGCATTCATCAAGGCTGGATTTGCCACTTGTGAAATTTAATTATAAATGTCCGCTTGCAAAATTCTTTCAAATAAATCTGTTCAACCTCGGGTTACAGCTACTATGTTCAGTGGAGAGCTGGGCTCGTGCAGACACAGCATGTGGAAATATGACAGCTCATGGTGATTGATCTTTTACACAAACAGCTCTTTCTTCACTCCACGATGAGTTCTACAGCTCTAGTAGAAGTCTCCGAGCTAAAAAGCGTCTTCTTAATGACACCTTCATTTGAAATATCAGGTTGAGAAATGTGTGTGAATTGTCACCAGTTTACACAATAATAAAACTCAGCTTGTGGAAACTCATCACTTGGTGTTTGTCCTGGCTGCGAGATACAAAGAGCTCCACTGAAGACAGCAGATTTGAATTTCTTCCATGCAAACACGAGAGCACTTTTTTCCTCTAAGAGGCCAAGGGAGCTGACGGTGATACATGTTGGTGGCAGAGGCACGTGGGGATTGGCACTGTCATCTGTTTTCTGTTTGTTTTCATTTAGTCGGAGTTTGATGGCACTGTTGCATGCAGAACGTGTGAAGCTCTCCTGCAAATGCACAGGGTTCTTTTCACTCATGCTTTTGCCCGTCTTGGGGCTTCATGTGGAGCAGAACGCTGTATTCATTTTGTAGTTTCAGTATTCAGTTTATTTGTTATGAACACACTAAAGGGATTTTTACATTTGATTATTTGCTTTCTTGAATGCTTTTGATTAGATGTAAAATGAAAAAGTAACGCACTATTTAATGTTTCTTTTTTATATTTTATTTGTTCTACTGTTTATTTGCAACTTTGTTCTAAATTTTAATAAAGATAAAATAAAATATAGCTATATTGTGATTATTAATAAAGTAATTATTATTAAGAAAATTATAATAATGACTTTTGGTCGATTCCAACAACTCATACATCATTTTGAAGGTTTGTTAATAGTGAAAATAAAAACTAAACAAAAAACTCATTTTTGAAAATTTGCCACAGATTACCACACATCCTGACACAGGACTTTGATTTGGATAAAGACTAAAAAAAAACTGAGTTTTCATATCTACTGTGTGTTGACTGCAAACTATACTTTTGAAGATAGATATGAGAATATTAGAAAAGATCAGACTTCCAGTAGAAGAAGCTTGACCTCATGTGATTTAGTGTAAACAAGAGTGCAGTTTAAAGAGAAATTACAAAAGCTACAGGCCACAGGAATGTGTTACTAATCCTTATGCATCTGCAGCCGAAATAATCAAGCACTGCTACTGTACAATTAGAGAACAATCCATTAGCTCTGATCTCACTTCAGTATTTAGCATCATGTACAATATTCTGTGAGAGCTAATTAAAACTCAAGATTATGCAGTGGGATAAACTCAATCATGGAGTCTCAATTTCTGTGTTATGCATCAAGCATAGAGCCAAGACTCCAAGACCTCTGCCAGATTTAAGTTTTATCAACTTCAAATGAACACAGAAATAGATCTATACTGCATCAAATGGTCAACAGGGCCAGAGATTGCTTTCAGGAATGAGTCAGGCGTAAAATACTGAGCCTCTATTCTAAAAACAACTAATTCAAGCGAAAGGCCAAAAAAATCATATCTTGGTATTGTTTGATGTAATTCTGACATGCAGTATATATCTCTGTATTTTCTATGGTTTTCTATTTGGATTTTTAAAAAATAAATAAAATAAACGTTTATTTTCACATCCTGCCCCAATGTTGTCCAATGAAACACTGTTCATATTAAAGGCTATGAAAACAAATTCAATGAATGTGAATATGTAGGCTATGCTATATATTACAGCATATGCAAAAAAAAAAAAATGAATGTGAATTAAAAGCAATTTAAAATCACATTAAATGAAATACATAAAAATTAAAATGAATCCAAACAAAAGCTCAGAACTAATTCACTTTACATTTAGTGCTATTAATAAAATTAACTTACTTGTAGGTTTAAAATTCTACATATGGCACATTCATTGTCCAACTACAAATATTTTAGCAAATGTATATTTTAGTCAGAATTTTTGTGTAAGTTCTAAGTTTATCGGAGACTCACATATAGAAGATTAATCCACTCCTGACTGCAAAATGGAAATATTTCCGTGACTTTCTAACATCTACAGATGAAGAATATAGCTGTGAAATGTAAGTAATGTCAAACACATTAAAGAGCGCATGCACAGGGCTTTTATCTGATGGGACAGCCGCTTCAGACTACGGTTATTTTAAAGCCCTTAATAAAAAGCATCTCTCATGTTTAGGACAAATATGAATTATGCCCTTTCCTGCAGCAGCTCACTCCCTCTGCTATTTTCAGATGCGCTCCGCCTCGTACCGTTCAAATCACTGTATATTTCATATAAACACATGGCCTCACACCATATCATTTACACAAAATACATCGATAGGCCTATATCGTACAAACCCCATATATACTGCCCAGCCTTACTAAAGAGTAAAGTATGCACACTGCAGTGTGTGTGTGTGTGTGTGTGTGTGTGTGTGTGTGTGTGTGTGTGTGTGTGTGTGTGTGTGTGTGTCAGGAGAAATACCCTCATACACACTAGATTCAAAAAGGCCCACACATTTTTATACATAAACTCAACATTTATAAGATATTATTTGTCAAGATGAAATTCTCTTTTTTTAAATCTTTCCAAATCTTTAAAGCTTCATCCATTACCTTTAACCATCCTCCTAATATCAGCCACAGAGGAACTAAAACATGGGTAAAAATATATTATGAAACAAACAAATGTATTAAGAAAGAAAGAAATGATCAAAAACTGACTCATCTGTAGTGCAGAAGAAACACTTGTCACTGATGCAGGAGCATGCTTGTCTTTAACTAATGAGAGCATATGAAGAGCTATATTTACCCTTATAAAATTTTTGCCATTGTATCCATGGATACTATAAGATAAAGGTAGGCCTTTTTTTCTTAAAATAATAAGTAGCTTTCAGAATTTCTGTTTATTTATTTTTTATTTTTATTTTTAATTAACAATATTTAATTATTTTATTTTACATCTGAGGTGGCTTAAAACCTAAGCACCACTGAATAAAAAGTACATATATATGGCAATATATTGTCAAAACTATTATTTTACTGTGACCGAATTTGTACAGCGCAACAATAAATCCATACAAGTTCCACTCTTTTGGTGGTTACCATGGTGACTTTGATGCTGGTCAAGCCGTCCCTTGCCAGTAATCACTGTAAATCTTCAGACACACATCTAAACAGAACACAAGCGCTGTCTTTGCCGTAAAGTTGTGGCTAACTCCTCAGGTTAACAAAAAATAATAATGACGTATAATAGGATAAAAATGTATAGTCAATCCATTATTTCCATTCCGTCAACTTACTGGCTGATGCTGAGTGCCTTCAGATGAACGGGTGATGTTTGCGATGTATTTCCTCGAGTTTAAATCAGATGTACTTCATGAAGATGTGCTTTAAAACGGGCAGAACCGCGGAGGAACTGAGATGAAGAGTAAATATCGACGCAGTTCGTCAGAAGTCGCCAAAGTGATGGTCGTGTATCATCTGCTCGAGCTGTTAGTTTGGACATCCACAGAGAACTTCCATCCTATCAGCTGTTTTCCCCACACCTGCAGGAGAACCGAGCTGCTCTGCTGCGCTCCTTCAGGCAAGTGATTCGTGAATCAGATGAGTTCCAGTTTCATCACACGTGCGCGGTCACAGAGCTGGTTCACAATCGGTCACACACTACCATGGTGTCCGGTTCTCGCGAACGGAGGATCTTTTCGGTGATTTATTCGAACCGATTCGCGCAGCATTTGTGAATGAGTCGACAGATGAGTAACACTATAACACGCTGGATTCGGGAAGACAATAACGTAATCGGAAACAAAGTGATGAACAGTTGAGTCTGATTAAAACTTGTACTGCAATATGACACGCTGGATTACTTCTAGCAACTCTTCGTCAAATGATTCAGTGTATCGGCTCATTTAAACAGACCGTCCGAACGAACCGATTCATTTTCCCGCTCGGAGCCCTCAGTGCTCCTGCTTGTGTGTGGATTGTAGAGCGTTCGTTCACGACTCAGTCCGTCTAACTTTTCTATTTTTCTGAATTATTTTTATACACACAACAGTTAGGTCCTTATATATGTTCTGAACATGCTGAAATAATATATTGTATCTTATATTTATAGAATCTTCGTTAACAGAAATAATGTTGCAGCACTTTATGACATCTTGCGTGTCACTGTTGCGCCTCCCTGTGGTGATATGAATAAATGTTGGTTACAGTATATTAGGATCTGTCATTAAATGTAAAAAACATAAATTCTGAACGTTAAGGTTAAAGAAATCAGAAAATAAACAACAACAACAACCAAAAACAGATATTAAACCACATTAAAAACAAAGATTTTATTTAATTTATATTATAATATAATTAATTTATAACAACACAGCAACATTCAGTTTTTATTGATCTTTACTGGCGCATTCCTGTTAACCAAAAAAATAAACAATAAGACATTATATTATATTATATTATATTATATTATATTATATTATATTATATTATATTATATTATATTATATTATATTTATTATATTATATTATATTATATTAACCAAATTTAATGAACAAAAATTAATGTTCATAAAAACCAATTCATGCAAGCATAAAATAAAACTTCCACAAAATATGTTCTCTTCTCTTTCTTCTTCTTCTTCTTCTTTTAATACTATTACTTAAATATCAACATTTGTGAGATATAGTAAAAATAGTCAAAACAGTTTGAACATTAATTGATCTAATTGTCTCTCTGGGAAATGGTGATTTGTGGCATATTATTATATTGAATATTTGTATTTATTTATTGAGAGATTATTGGATAGTTTTATATAATTATAAATATAATTTTTTTTTGTTATATATATATATATATATATATACACACACACCAGGGATGTGCGGTGGTGTTCTGAAATTTTTAAATCAAAAGTAAATTCCTGTCCCAATCACATTAAATATACATTAATTACATTACCACAAAAAAAAAATCAATTTTTACATTAACAATGTAATCGATATTCTGTTTATTAAAGCCAAGTATGAATCTAATGAAGTTAGTGTTTTTAAGCATTTTATATTTATTCCAATATAATAACTCAATGCAGCAAAAATTTAAACAATATATTTTATTTGTGAACTTATGTTTAGCTATTCTTTTTAATAGTTAACTTTTAACTATTTTTTAATTTTTCAGTTTTTCAGTTTATCAGTCATCAATCAGTCACAGACACAGACATTTACTTTAAACTCGAATAAGATGATTGCTCACTAAAAACTCCCACAGATCATGCTTTCAGGCCATTTTAAGTCTTATTTTGATGTAACAAAGTGGTTTATATCTAAGTATGTGAGATGTTTACTTTACGGAGGCTGTCCCCCTCCACCTTGAAAGTGTGTTTTGCTGTTATTTGTAGCACATCATGATGCAGTGGATGGAAGATCCTCGGGAAAGCGTTGACCAGATCATCAGGTTCCTGAGAGGTGCGAGTAGATTAAATGCCCCTGGGTCGGCACCTCATGCCCTCTTGGGTTCCCCTCTGTTCTTGCTGGTCCACGGAGAGCCTCCTTTGAGCTTAAGATCCTGGTCCTGCTCACATCCATCAAGAGTGTGAGGAGAGCCGTGCCCCCAGGGGGAAGAGCACACTACACTCGGAGTATTGCCTCCTCCGTGGCACTGGCACACGGTGCCTCTCTAGCAAACATCTGCAGAGCTGCGGGGTGGGGCGAGATTCTATCATCTCCGGGGTGGAACGGTTCTCCTCCCGTGTGTTGGGTATGAACAGGTAATTTGCTGGAGGTATTGGCTTGGTGTCTCGCTTGTGGCATCATTCCTCTGGCTGGGGTGGTACATGCGCCTTATCTTCTTCCAGTTAGTTCCCCGTCTGGTGGACTCTGGTTGAGCTCCTCCAGCACTATGTGGCGTTCAGACTGGTGTTCCACTGTAGATCCTTTATAGTGGACATGTTCCCCCACTATATTTGGGGGAAGTCTTGGCTTAGTGGTTAGAGAGTTTGACTCCTAACCCTAAGGTTGTGGGTTTGAATCTCGGGCCAGCAACACCATGACTGAGTTGCCCTTGAGCAAGACACTGAACCCCCAACTGCTCCCCGGGTGCCGCAGCATAAATGATACACACTGCTCCGGTGTGGGTGGTTGTTCACGGTGTGTGTGTGTGTGTGTGTGTGTATGTGTGTGTTTTCACTGCTGTGTGTGTGTGTGGTGTGTGTGTGTGTGTGCACTCTGGATGGGTTAAATGCAGAGCACCAATTCTGAGTATGGGTCACCATACTTGGCTGTATGTCACTTCACTTTAACTATTTCACTATGTTATCTGGTTTACGGAGCATTGGGCAGGTTACGGATCGAGGTGCATCTGTCCTGGCACGCTTGCTCGCCGGCACCTGTGCCATCAATTCTTGTAACATGGTTCTGGTTCTGGCGCTTTCCACAGGGACCCCTAACATCAGTGTCGACGCAGGGGCAATGTGTTTGGGTATGCACGTGCATATGGGCCCGGGCGGATTGGGGGCCCGCTATCCTGGGCTTAAGCCCAAAGTATATTTTAGTTGTCCGAGCCCACACAGCCCAATTTCTGTGACCGTTGAGGACATGTAATTGTTTGACAATGTAATTATAATGTTTGGTTTTGTATATGTATATTGTTTAATTGTACATGTAATCATCAACATGAAACTGAGAAAATTCAAAGAAAATTAAACTAAGATGTGACAAACAGATTTTTTAATGATGTTTTTTTTTTTTATGTTTTGTTCTGTATTTTATATTAAAGTGAGTGATTATTGTTTGTTTGATGTTTGTTTGTTTGTTTTTGTTGTTGTTGTTTCAAAAATTGAACTTTGGATGTGGTAGTGTAGTGCTAATTTCAAAAACACAGCATGCACACATTTATATTACAAGAGTAACTTGAAATTAATTATCTTTTCTTTTTATATCTAAAGCACTCTTTGGCATGAAGACACTGAAAACAAGGCATTGTGTGTTTATCTCTCGATCTCTCTTACGCTCTCTCTGGCCCTAAAATGTTTTTATCGTCTATTATTCATGAAGAGCAGTCTTATTGCATTCCAAAGCGATCTATATTTGACAATCTTTTTCTTGTGTGTGATATGTTGTATTTAACCGAACTGCATAAACTAGATCTTGGCCTCGTGTGTTTGGACCAAGAAAAGGCATTCGACAAAGTTAACCATGAGTATTTGTTTATAATAATAATAATAATTAATAATACGTTTTATTTATATAGGACCTTTCCAGAGCTCAAGGACACTTTAAAACGTTTAAAATGCTTGAAGGCTTTGGCTTTGGAAAACAGTTTACATTATGGATAAGGCTTCTGTATAAGGATGTGCACAGCATGCTGAAGGTTAATGGAACTTTGACAAGATCTTTTTTCGGTGCATAGAGGAATGAGACAAGGTTAAGCTTATCTGCCTCTTGTACACAATTTTCCATTGACCTAACCGTTGTTAAGGATGTTGAGAGAGAAGTTGCAAGGATTGACTTTTCCATCATCTTGCCTCTCGAATACACCAACAGTGAAACTAACAGCTTATGCTGATGACATCACATTATTATTAGATCTGAAGATGATCTTCTGATGAACATCTGGTTTCATGTCTCAATGTCTTTCAGAGTGTATCTTCTGCACAGGTTCATTGGGAAAAAACTGACACCCTGTTACTGGGTCATTGGTCAGATCAAGTCTCCTTCATTTATATGGCGTTTTTAACAATACAGACTGTGTCAAAGCAATCCACCTGAGCTTCCACATCAGGGCCTTTGGAATAGAGAGGGCGTTAAGATACTTGGTATGTTTTTTTTTTATTTTATTTTTTTGGGACTGAGCAGAACATGAAAAGGAATT
The DNA here is from genome assembly GCF_018340385.1 of Cyprinus carpio. Classification (NCBI taxonomy): domain Eukaryota; kingdom Metazoa; phylum Chordata; class Actinopteri; order Cypriniformes; family Cyprinidae; genus Cyprinus; species Cyprinus carpio. The sequence continues at coordinate 1,169,793 of NC_056585.1, read as the reverse complement.
GGGATGGACGTACAGAGAAAGTGCCTGGACAGCTGCAGACATGGAAATGGATTCAAGCCCGGCTTTCCTACAGAAGCAGAGTGTTAGTAGTGGACAATCTTGCTGCCTCAATGCTGTGGCATCATTTAACAGTATTGGATCCTCCAAAAGACGTCTTGTCAGAACTTTTGTTTATTTCTTCTGGAGTATTTTTGTCTTCCTGTCGATGAGGGCGTCGGGGGTTAATCATCTGAACTCTAAGGTGAAAGCCATGACCGGTTACAAACGGCCCAAAAGCTGCTTTATTCTTCAGACTCTGTACCATGGATTAGTTTTGGTCTTGTCATTTTACAAACAAAAAGCAAGATGGGGCTTGATAAACAGATGTTTTTTTTAATTTCATAAGACTACTATAAAGTTTTATGGATCTGTTTTTGAAGCTTGGAGGTATTTTAAGTTTGAGTGGAGACAACATTTCGAATATTCTGAAGAGTCTGAAAACATCTTCTTCAAGAGTTTATAACATATTTTATGTCTGGTAATTTTACGAAGGTTCTTTTCCCAGAAGTGTATGTAACTCCAAAGATAGACCAGTAGAAAAATAATAATGGTGATAATCTGAATATGTTTCTGTCTTTAAAAGGTTTACAAAGTCTTCCTTTTTCTATGGCAAGCAAACAAAATATTTATAAATTTTCGGTTTCTTCGCTATGTACTATGTGCAAACAACCTGACACTGTTTTTCATGTTTTCTGTGAATGCTGTAAATTACTTTCATATTTTCAACACTTTAAAATGGAATATTCAGGCAGGTTAGGTTTAAATTTCTTAAAAAAACAATATTAATTTATGGGTATAAAATATGATACTCTCGCAGTAAAAACGAGATTTGTGCTTTTTCCAAGTTTTTGTTTGGACAGGCAAAGTTAGAGTTGAAATGAAAGTTCAGCAAGTTAAAATGGTCAGCTTGTTTAAGGCCTTAGTTGAATCCAGGATTCGACTAGAATATGAATATTGTCAAGTAAACCGTGATTAATTGATGTTTGGGAGTAAATGGTGTTTAAATAAGGGTTTGGTTTCTGCGGAGGATGAAAACCTCTTTTTTAACTGGTAGTGAGTAATAAAATTTGTTTTTGTATGTGAAAATGTTTTTAATGGTAAATAAATACATTTATGCCAGCTTTTGTATTCTTGATTTTGTATTTCCTTTACATGTTGTGCTGTTTGTAAATGGATCATTACCCTACTGAAAGTGCAATGTGAACCTAGAGCTAAGCGTAATCAACCAGAAGTGGGTTACACAAGCATTAAAATAAATAATTCTAATTCTAAATACAGATAGGCAGCAGTCCTGTATTAATTAAATATAAATAAATTGCCGGTCCACATATTTTAAAGTCATTCTTCCTCTACATCTGCTATTAAGAACATGATTTTTAATGAATTCATTTATTAAAGTACTGAAATGTGCAATTTAATAAGTTTGAAGGTTTTCAAAAGCAAATGTAGTGTATTGAACTGTTGAAGTTTCTACTACAAAGTACAACTACATAGACAAATACAATAGACTTAGTAATAGTATACTTTTTTTTAGTATACTTTCCTTTTTCCTGGTTTATAATGAATGGTTTGTAGACATCGATTATTCATCTTGTTATTTTTGCAAACAGTACCATATTACAAGCAACAAAAAGCCAAGTCTTCACAAAACACTTTGATCAAAGTCCATATTTTTTACTCTTTGGTTCCCCTTAGTGGGCTAAAATTGACAGTACAGTCTCTACTGTATCTGTCTTTGTGTTCCTTCCTGACAAGTAGGAGATTGTAACTGGCTGGGCCCTTTCTGATCAGTAGTATGATTGGCTGCTCTTCAGAGGTAGCTCTGCGTCAACTTATTTGCAGTGTCTTACAGTGTCTTCAGGGTTTTAAATTATCACCCATGCATTTATTCATACCTTAATAGGTGAGTTTGCACTGTTGTGTCACAAACAGCACTCATTAAGCCTACAGTTCATAGAGTTTTCTAAACGGTATGAACAGAATGTGCTCCATTTTGTGTCCACTGTGTAATATAAAAGTATTGCATGTGCATCTCTTCTGTCTCTATGGCTTTTTCTATGGTGTCAAGCACACAGCCAAGCAAGTCATATACAACAAAGTTTTCAGGCGGAGTCCAGTCATTTCATGCTTTCAGAGTTCCTCTGAAACTTAACAGCCAGATAAGTTTTTTTTTTTTTTTTTTTCATTTCAGTGCATTATTGTGTTCATCAGCTTTAGCTAAACTAACGCACAGGTATTTGAGAGAGGAATAATTACTAAAGCATATCGTATAACAGCTGCAGCAGAAAGTGGTTTATCTACAGTAGATTAAGTATGTGAGAATACAACGTCAAAGTATCAAGGATATTTTAGAACAGTAAAGTGAATTGGGGAGTACCTATTAGTCATGCAAAGTCCAATTAATTTATTTATGCCACTCGACTGAAAGGTTTTTGCAGGTCATAATAAGCATATTTCCAGTAGGTTCCTCAGGCTTGCACAGTCAACTCACTCATCAGAATCTTCAGTAATCCTCCGCAAACTATTTGATAGCGAAATGTGCTACCTATCAGATTTTGCTTCCAGCATGATATTACAAGGTGTGAGGCTTTATTATCATGTACACCTACCCCAACCCTAAACCCACACTTACAGTAGGATAAATACAGTGTTGGTAGCATAAGCTGATAGGTAGCATTATTTGTCAGAACCCCGGCCCATCATGCAGGGACAGAGTGATAAGGAATCTTGCTCCGCCTATGTAAATATGGCCCAATGTGAATAAATCTAGATTTAAATATGACTGGATGTTTTATTCTTATCCAAAACAATGAGATGGAATATTCACACACCATTATTTTGTGAGTTTGCAATATATTCAAATACTTAACTTTCAATATTAAAGATACCAGTACTGTAATCACTGTGTTTGAAAAAAATCATAATTTATTAACTTATTCTTCGCCTTCCGCTCTTATTCTTGCTTTTTGTCGATCCACTGGTTCACATTTAAAAATATGTAGCAAAAACAGCTGATGGGCTTATTGAAAAAGCAAATTCGTTCTCTGCCAGCAGCAGGTGTCACTTTCAGAACTGAAGAAATATAGTGGTTTCCCCGGTAACCGCAGCAGCACAAAAAGCTGATAGCGCTCAAGTTTATTCAGTGAAATCACAGCCTTTTGAAGTTTAATCGTCATATTAATCCATATAGCAATTCTTGTCTTTCCGTTCCCTAAAGACCTCTTATAATTTAAACTTTTTTGTTATTTTTATTTGTTTTTTTTGCATTGAATTTAAACAATATAACCCTTAATCATGTTAACAAAATGGGATAACACTTAATAATATTTGGGGTCAGATTGACCCCAAACATTTAAAGAGCGATTGCTTAAGGAAATATACATTTTTTAATATGGAAAACCATATATCATTTTTTTAATTTTTTTCTCAACTATACATTTATGCTGTGGTTTTTGTGGAAATTTTTGAAGTTTTTTACCTATTTACTGCACAATTACATAACTAGGCCAAAAATTGGCACATGAAATATGATTTTTTTAAAGAAAAAATCACTTAAATGATGATCTTAATCAAATCTAAATAGTTTTTGGACATTGCTCTGTGTTAGGGATAGAATACTGCCATCTGGAGGTTAGTCGAAAAACTTTTTTTCTTCTAGTTAAGGGATTAAAGTGCAATGACCACATGTACTCCAATAGAGGGTCCACTAGAGAGACTCATTCATTTCACTTCATTTTTCTTGATGCTTCAACTTCTCCTCACAACTTTATGATATATATTTTTTGTGAATATATATTTAAACATTTTGAAATACATAAAAAATCAGTATTTTTGTCAAAGTTAGAGTTTGTTGTTTGCTGTCTGATTATATTTTGATTGATCTGGCTTTTGCAAATTATTATACATACCATTTGCAGAAACATTACAAGTCACCACTATGACATGACTGTAATCCACATACTATTTATTTCAGAAAATTATTTATTCAACAATTATGGAACATGCTTGTTCCATGTTGCATATGTGACATTTTTCAGATTTATGCCAGTTTTGTTTATTTTATTTGCCAATTTCTATAAAAATGCTCTCTGCATTTAACCCATCCAAAGTGTCCACGCACACATGCGCACGCGCGCACACACACACACACACACACGGAGCAGTGTGTATCATTTATGCTGTGGTGCCCAGGGAGCAGTTGGGGGTTCGGTGCCTTGCTCAAGGACACCTCAGTCGTGGTATTACCGGCCCGAGACTCGAACCCACAACCTTAGGGTTAGGAGTCAAACTCTCTAACCACTAGGCCATGCCTTCCCCAATTCACTGTGCTGTTGTTGTTAACAGGGATTGTTTATTTGCTCTGTCTTAGGAGAGCAAGTGTCCTGGGACAGGTGAAGGAGTGAGTGGAAAAAATAGGTAAATTACAATTTTTCAATATTTTTTTTTTATAAATGTCACATTGTCGATAAAACAACCTAATTCCTGTAGTTTATTTTTGTGATGTAAGTTCAAAATGAAAATAATAAGTTTTTATAATAAGTTTACATTATTCATTTTTGTAGTGTAATTTATTTGTAAATGAGCCTGAGTACTTTTCTGTTTGGTACTCATTTGGTATGTTTGTTTTGCATATTCACATATGTAAATAAAAGAGAAGTAATTATGTACATTGTTCATTTTTTTTTAAATGCAGTTTATTTTTTCAGAAAACATTCAACAAATATATATAAATATAAAAAAAATGTTCTATACATTACTGAAAGTACTTTTTACAACTATTTACAACATAGCTTAAGTTTAACATCAGAAAAACAATATCAGTTTGAGCCCAGCCCTGCCTCTATGTGTTCTGGGGTCTTCAGGAGGTCAATCTCTTGGTGAAGTGCCAGCACTGCCACAGCGACAGAGGATAATGCAGTGGACAGTGGAACGAGGCACATGTCAAACACTCTGGAGACCACTCTGTATGATGTACCGCTGGCAGACAGAAGAGAAACACCAGGATCTGGACTGTGGCCCTTCTCAGAAGATCCAGCAGCACTGTCAGGGCCTTCCTGCTCAGCCCAAAACCATTAAAACCTGTCTAGTGCTGCCACATTCAGCTTTATCCTGCAGTACAGGGGTCTGCTCTGATTTAGGGAAAGAAGGAAAAGAGAAACTGGTATGACAAAGTAATTAGTAGAAGAAATATTTAGGTACTTTAGTAAAGTACTTTTAGTAACTAATAACTCACTGGGCAAAAGCTACTGTACTATTCATATTTAAAACCTTAACTAAAGGGATAGTTCACCCAAAAATGAAAATTCCAAACCTGGAACAATTTAAGGGTGAGTAAATAGTTATAGTAATAATTTTCATTTTTGGCTGAACTATCCTTTAATTAAAAGTATTATCTTGCAAACTCTAATATACTTAAGGTATTGAGAGTAAAAGTAAAGGTATACAGTATTGTTCTGAAAAAAGAATTTGTTAGGATGGTTTTGCATTAATATTACTGCTGCACTGATGTGTAGGGTGGCATGTTAACTTCTGAAAATGTTTCAAGGTTTTTAAATTTAAAGTTGCCTACTAAATATACTGTTGGGTAGTTTAATCTACAACGATGCATCATGTTGTAAAAAAACATTTTTTTTTTCATTAGTTTTGTGTATTTTTGTAGTTTTTCAAAATGTATGATTACACACTTATTTCAAATTATTTTTCAAAGCCAATACCTGGATTTAAAGTTGTAATCCAGCAATGGATGCAGCAAACCAGTTTACCTGGCCTCAGTCTTGCCTAAGCTTGAGGTACTTCACCAGCGCCGCCGGGGGTGAAACATTCCTACCATCTCCTCCATTGTCATAGCTCAATGTCTGCCTCTTGAGAGGTTCAAACCTGATATGTCACTTCCTGTTTGTTGCAGCCATGTGTTTTGAGTTTGAGTTTGAGCTCCGTCAAGTTAATTGTTTATCATCTATTTTTTTTTCTTAAAATCAATTTTATACACCATCATTTTCGTTTCTATAACGTATGAATATATCCTCTATCGTATTCTACAACAAGAACAACCAGAGCGATTTCCAGAGTCCGCTATTAGCTTATAGCCCATTAGAATCACCAACGTGGCTGCCGCTAATCTCGCTTACATTGCTAATACTCTATTCACACACATTACAATTGTTTCACTTGCTGTTACTTGCTTTAATGGCGGATATGTGTCTACCTTTGAGTGCAGGTTGAGTGCAGGTTAGGGCAGATTTAGGTAGAGTTGGGTGCAGTTGGGGGGCGTGTAGGTGAAGTTGTGGGGCCTGGTGGAGAGGTGAGAGAGCGGAGAGCCATGCTGGAAACCTCCCAGGCTGATGCTCACAAGTCTGGGGGAAGTATACAGCGCGATACTAACACCCAGGATGCAATCTTCCCAGATTTCCTTCATTCCAGCGCCGGGAGACCATGGACCCTGTGTGCACCGGCAGCGGAAGACATGAGCCAGGCCCTGGGCGACGACCTCTCCCCTCCGCCGCCTCCGGTCTTCGAGATCTCCACCCGAAACTGCTTCGCTCCCACTTCCCACGTATCGATGAGGACATGAAAGGTTCAGTAGACTTTTTGCTCTAAATGAACTGTTATTGTCATGGTGTAAAGAAAAGAAACTGCTCTTTGTTAATAATTGGAATCTTTTCTGGGAGCGTCCTAGGCTTTTTCGCGCTGATGGCCTGCACCCCAGCAGAGTCGGAGCGGATCTCCTGTCGGACAACATCTCCAGGACTCTACACTCCATTTGACAATTCTCAAATAACTGCTATGATGGCTTTTGTTCTACCTTCTTAAATGTTAGAAGTACTTGCACTGTCCAGTCTATTAAAACTGTGTCTGTTCCCCGAATAGTGAGGTCAAAATATAAATTTAATGCAGGATCTAGAAAAAAAATCAGATTGTAATTAAACCAGAAAACGTAAAATAAATTAACAAAACCCATTTTTAAAGTTTGGGGTCATAAACATTAGATCACACACACCCAAAGCAGTTATTGTAAATTAAATGATCACAGATAATAGTTTTGATGTACTCTGCTTGACTGAAACCTGGCTAAAACCAAATGATTATATTGGTCTAAATGAGTCTACTCCATCAAACTACTGACTGTTTATAAAACATGAGCCCCGTCAGACTGGTCGTGGGGGAGGTGTTGCAAACAATATATAGTGATATTCTCAATGTTACCCAGAAAAACAGGATACAGGTTTAAATCATTTGAAATACTTCTGCTTAATGTTACACTGTCAGATATGCAAAAGAATCTATCGTATCTCTTGCTCTGGCTACTGTGTATAGACCACCAGGGCCATATACAGAATTCCTAAAAGAAGATTTTCTCTCAGGCCTGTTGGTTACCGCTGATAAAGTGCTAATTGTCAGAGATTTTAATATTCACGTTGATAATACAAATGATGCATTAGGACAAGTAAAATGTCACCTTTCCACCCATCTTTTTAATCATACGCTAGATTTAATTATATTGCATGGAATCGATCTTACTGATATAGATATCGTACCTCAAAGTGATGATGTTACTGACCATTTCCAACTATTGTTCTAGCCACCAAAGACAGATTCACAAATACAACTGCTCTGTTTTTTTTTTTTCCTATTAAATTCAGATAAGGCAGATATATTACTTATTGGACAAAAAAAAACAGTACACAGAATCTCTTGGATTACAGTTTGCAACTAGATAAAAAATTTGTCAAGACAAACTTTATGTTGGCTTGAGAAAGCCTAGCTAAAAAGTTTGAAGTAGTTTAAGCGATTTAAGTTTGAAGGTTTTCAGTTTTACTAGTTTGAAGTATAAATTAGCTTTAAAGCTTTAAAGTTTTGAAGACAATTCAATTTATCAGAAAGATAGATAGATAGATAGATAGGAAATATTAAATTAAATTAGAAATTTTAGATGTAGATTAATAGATTCTAGCATGTGTTTATGTGGTTTCTATGGTGTTGCTATGCGGTTGCTAATGCACCCAGGGTGGTTGCTAAGATGTTGCTTTGCGGTTGCTAGGGTACCCGGGTTGGTTGCTAGAGTGTTGCTATGCAGTTGCTAGGGTACCTGGGGTAATTGCTAGGGTGTTGCTATACAGTTGCTATGGTACCCGGGGTGGTTGCTATGGTGTTGCTATGCGGTTGCTAGGGTATGCAGGGTGGTTGCTGCTATATGCACTTGGGGTGGTTGCTATTTGGGGTAGTTGCTAAGGTACCCGGGGTGGTTGCTAAGGTGTTTCCATTCCTTTGGCTCACCGGTTCCTGCACAGTTTAAAAAAAGTAGCTAATACACTTAAGTAATTTGCAGATCTGGAAAGTATGGAAAAAAGAGAACAGAGTATGACAAAATATTTGTGTTTCGACTATTTGCCCTATTCAGTGTTCTAAAGTATAACATTAATTTCTAAAAATAATTTTGATCAATAGAGAGCTTTCATGACAAACGTTTAGTAATCATCTGAAGAAGACTGAATTAATTCAAGGCTAACTAACTCTTATACAGTCTTTTTTTAACTTTACTTAACAAATGTGCGTGTGCCACGCAAACAAGCAAAAGATAAAGAAGCAAATATGTAGGCCTAGTAGAAAATGTGTCTGTATCTGAGCTGATTATTAGCCTACTCTTGACAGAGAGCTGGTTTGGTTTTTGATAGACGCCCAGAGACGGCAACGCAGCTGTTTGATTGGTGATCGCACAGTGCTTATTCCATTCATTCATGTGTCATATCATAGCCTATAAGGTTTAAATCATTGCCTTTTAAATATACACGAATAGTAGAAAATGTACAATGTATTATTTTATTTGATATTACTCTTGCCAAGCTCTGATTTCTGAGAGATGCACAGAGAGGCAACAGCAATTTTGTTTGATATGCACTCTTTTCATACATAAAATTTACATTCATTCACTTCACACACTCATTATTGCATGATTTTAGGAGGTTTGTGTAAAATATTGTGCCGATCCCCTGGCTCACCTGTGAATATAGCAAGCATCAGAGTGTTCCAGCCTCAGCCAAATATTCAGGCAGAATTATTCATTATCCTTTATTAGTTTTTGAAGCCATTATCTCTGCCTTTCTGAATAAGGTATTCGGCTTCGGGCACACCCCTATTACTCACCTACAAGGTTTAGCTCCTGCGTACCTAGCTAGTCTTCTACCACGCTACAATCCATCATGCTCCCTAAGGTCACAAAACTCTGGACTCTTGGTAGTACCTAGGATAGCAAAGTCCACTAAAGGAGGTAGAGCTTTTTTGGATTTGGCTCCCAAACTCTGGAATAGCCTTCCTGATAATGTTCGGGGTTCAGACACACTTTCTCTGTTTAAATCTAGTTTAAAGACACATCTCTTTGGCCAAGCATTCAAATAATCCATCTCATAATCAAATGCACATTATTATTCTTTAGCTTGGGTTAAACAAGTTAATTTTGCTTGGCTGGAACAGCAGCTACGCTGCAGCTACGCTAATTATGTCTCTATTTGTTTCTCTGTTTGTAACTAGGATTTACACAAGCTCCAGTCTGGATCCAGAACACCTGAGAAGAATGATGCTAACCCTGAGACAACATACAGAACTACCACATTTTGATATAAATTTGATTGCATCATATAATAATTGCTGTTAATAATGTTCATCGTCTGTTTGATTACATCTTTAATTGAATTTTCCGTACATCTCTGCCCTACTGTATGTATATAAACAGTCACCACTGATACTACTAAATACTGTAGAAACTATTTTTTTTTGTAAAATTGCTTTACATCGATTTGTATCATAAAAAGCTCTATACAAATGAACTTTGAATTGAATTGAATAAAAGTTTGTCAGTGACGGATATCAAATTAATTTTAATTTTTTTTTTTTTTTCAGGTGGTTGCTGAGGTTTATCATCTCATCAGCTTGCAATGAATATCTATTTGTTAACTACACAAAATGCACACTCTGACTTAAGCACGGTAGCCCAGGCACACATAGATAGTAATACATCGGTCCACATGGCTATTTGGAGCAGCAGCAGTACATACGTCTTGGCAAAAGATCTGCTTGTTTGGGGGGTGTTTTGTTCTGTCCTGTCCTGTTACCATTCTTTCCATGTGTGTAGATATAAAACTTATAAAATCAGCGGACATGCATATAAGTTTATATTCTTACACTCAGCTGCATGCATATATTGGCTGTATTGTCCATTTCTGTGTCTGCTGCTTTGTTGTGTAGTTATCTCATAAATGTTATATTTGCAGCAGCAGTGTTTCTTACATGCTCACAGCAGCAGCACGTCTGTGGATGTACTGGCAGTAGCAAGTCTGTTCTACCAAGACTAAACACAATAACACAGTCTTGTACATTACCATGCAAAACTCTTAGAGACTTGTCATGACATAACTGTGTTTACAGTACATTGAAAATGCTTACTCTTTTTTTTTCGGCTATGGGCAAATTTGTCTAAATAAGAACAAACGGCAACTTCAGTAGCTCAGATCAAACAACACATTTGACACAGAAGGGTGTACACATGAAATCATCAAATATTAATCACATTTCATGTAAATTACCTAAATGTGCATTACATATTATTGTAGAGCATTTTTTCACCCCTTTAAAATTGACTGGATAAGCAACTGAACAAATTATAATAAACAGTGTTGGAGAGTAATGGATTACCATGTGACGGCATTATTTAATCAGGATACAAAAATCTAGTAACTGTAATCTGTTACAGTTACATCAAAAAACTAAGTATTCAGATTCCATTTTGTAAAAAGTGTGAATACTATCAGGATTGCATTTGTTTAATTTAAAATGAAATAAATTAGTATTTTGACATAACTCTATATATTTAGCGCAGCTTCATCAGTGTTCCTGGTAGGGCCCTGCATGGGCCTCAAATATAGGCCCTTACTCTGCCCTTGACCGACAGCTTATAAGAATTACCGGCCCAAGTTTCAACTGTTTCAGAAATTAAAATAGTTAAGTTTTTGTATGTGATTATATTTTGAATCTTTTTTTTTTTTTTTTTTTTTTAAGTTAATTTAGAAAAACGTTTGGAGCATTTTTTGTTCATTACAAGTTTTTGTTTTTTAAAGTAATGACCAAGCAGCCAGTGGCAGACAGTGAGCTGATCATAGCCATGTTTGATCAGTTTAGCCTTCTCAAATCATCACGACTTGCCTAAAATAAAATCTATAGATGTAAAACAGTTCAAGCATATAACAATGTTTAAACGTTAAACCTAGATAAATGTGCGCTGTATCCAATAGTTTGTGTGGAGAGTGGAAGCTAAAGCCTGCTTTGCAGGACATGGAGGTGCCAGTGCGATAATTTGCTTTTTTTTCAGTGGATACACCATCATTTTTGCTCATAAAGGTAAGAGGAATACATCATTCGGAACTGTAAAGGGTCTACTTGTGTTTGTGTGCACTCACAATAACAACAAACATTGTGCTTTTATAAAATAAAGAAAACAAACATGATCCGCTTAACAAAAAATGAACTGAAACTCAGTGAATAGATACCTCACAGACATGATAAGTATACCTATAGAAAGCTTTGAATTACTACTTAATGAAAAAAAAATGTAAACAAAAACTCTTTCATTATAATCATAATCCCGTAAAGATGCACTTCTCTCTAAAGGCGTGTCTAATGAGGAGATGGTGAGTCAGGATCGGCAACTTCATCCTTGCGACACAGACTCAAACACTATTTATTAGTAAATAATTCAGATATCTCCTTATTATTTCTCTGTCATATTCATGGTAATTACTTTTGCTGAGGCTTTGCAGCAAGCGTTAGACTATTGCGTGTATTTGAACACAGAGCTGTTCAGCTGCACTGACGGCACGCACCATACTGCTACTGTACACTACACACCATGAGCTGCTCTTGACAGTCGCGGTAGCACGGTCTCGTGTTGTTTCCACCAGCATTGCAATTTTTTTTTCATCACTAATTGATGGATGTCTAAAATATAAAAATAAGGAGAAGCCTAAAACAGGCCCAAGGCCTGGCCCGCATCTGAGCTATGATGTGAAAATTGGCCCGAAGCCCAGCCCTAGGGGCCTAAAGAAGTCGGGGCCCATCTGGCCCGGGCTGAAATGCAGGGCTCTAGTTCCTGGTTCTATTGACACATGTTGACTGATGTGAGCCACCTGCTGTTGCATATACAAATAAACACCCATCTACATTTATTCTCCTCAAATGCGGGATGAATTAATTACGATGCTTCCTGCTGGGAAAAACATTTTCATGTCTGAAAATTTAACAGTTATTTTGTTTTCAAAGAGGATAAATGAAATAACATAGTTGTACAGAATTAGAATAAAATGAGCCAGAAACTGTATAAGTTAACATGAGAGTCACCACACCCCGGATCAGTCAATGAAGTAAAGAAAGATAGCATTTCACATGCATTTCGACATGTAGGCTTATTTTAAAATAGACTAAGATGTATATGGTGTACATTTTTTTAGTGTTGTGTATAAACTATATTTATTTTTATATACATGTTAAAGAAATGAAAAAATAATAATAAAATTAAAACTGTAATACTAAACGGTATAACCAGAAAGTAGGTTACATTAAAATAAAGAAGAGAAACAACACGAAAGGATACATTTCAAGAGACATATCAAGTCACTATATATATATGTGTGAATGACATAAGCAGTACAACACAAAAATCAACTAAAGAATTGATTGAAAAAGAATAAAATGTTTTCCTCAGTCCTGACTTTAAGCCAATTTAGTTGATGTGGCGTGAATTACAAAGGGCTGTGATATCAAGACAACACTGAAAAACTGACAAACTGAAAGAGATTTGTGGGGAGGGAATGTCAAAAAATTATTGAAATTCTTATAAGCAGTTAACAGAAAACCAAAAATTCAGAAAATGGATGTACAAGTTAATAAATTCCTGTGGATTAGTGGTAGAGCATTGCATTAGCAGAGAAAAATGTCATGGGTTCAATTCCCAAGGAATACACATACTGGTTAAAAAATAAAAATAAATAAATAAATAAATATATAAATGTATAGCCTGAATGCACTGTAAGTTGCTTTGGATAAAAGCGTCTGCTGAATGTAAATTCAAGGGATTTCTAACTTTGTCCACCCTGTACTGTGAATGGTTATTCAACAGTTAGATTTAAAAGGTAAAACTGTTTGTGTTTTATTAATTTAGTCAGATTGTGCTTGTCCATAATTGAGTTAAATTAAGATCAGAACACATTTTATGATCAATTAATGCAGAAATTGAGATCATTTTACAGCTTTCACAATCATTCTTGTTATTCTCACCACTGTACTCTTTGAAATTTGCAGCTGTTTAAGTAAAAAGTTAGGTTAAAGTATTAGTAATTTTTGGAGCTCTGAGATATGGATAGTTCACTCCAAAATGACAATTCTTAATAATAAATTACTCATAAATTACTTACCTCTTTTTTCATGGAGCACAAGTGGAAATGTTTTGTAAATGCTCTTGATTTTCTTTTCCATATAAATTGCAAATTGAACTGAATAAGAAAGATGAATTCAATACCAACAACCCCATAGATGTCTGTTTGTGTAAATGAGGGAGAGACATTGAAACCTCTTGCTGCTGAATGATTTTTTATTAAATTGTAAATTATAATTAAATGTATTATACTGAGCATCATTAAACATACTTAATCTCATTTACTAAACATTAACATTCTGAACATTTTTAATCTCCTTTGTTCTGAGTACAATACAATAATACAAAAGCAAATGTAAGCCACAATTACACATAAACAGCGTGAAAACAGAATAAAAAATTTTATGTTGCTATTGGAAGTTTTGCTTTGTCCTTTCTCAGCCTCAGATCTCCACAAATCGATGACTATGCAGTTATGTTGATTTCTTTTTCTGTTTAATCTTATTCAAGACTTTGTGTTTAGTTGGCCCAGTCAGTTCAACTAAAGATTAGTTTTGCCTTTTCACTCCTATTAGTTTGTTGAGAGAGACACTCATCTGAGAGACATTCATCCTGCATCTGCATTACACAAATATGTCATGCAGTCAGTTGAAAGTTGATTTTTTCTTCCATTTAAGTTAGTCTGTCTTTGATGGCTGTCATTGTTAAACTTCAGATACTTCAACTATGCCATGAAAGGCTGTGGTTTTGTTCAAAACAATACTTGCAAGCTTTATATTTTCTATCTTTTATGTTCAAGCAATGTATAGCACATAATGTATTAGTCTCAGCCTCAGACGACATGCTCACGGACCGCTGGCTGAACGTCTGATGCATACGGCACACAAAATCAGAAACACTTGGGGAGTTTCGAAGTCATCATCGGATTGGTTGAATTATACAGGATTTCCAGGAGACATGCGTGCTGGTTCTTTAACGTTCCGCCTGGAAACAAATATGCCATGAAGCCAAAACCCCCTCATGTTAGAAGAAAAGCCGTCGAGCGCTTATCAGGATCAACTGAACGCTGGATCTTCAAAAGTATGTGGAATATTTAAAGTTCACGGCATGGAGTCTTTAAAATACATCCAAGGGTTTTACACACACCAGTCTGTTATTGTGGGGACATTTCCATGCCCCTGAACATGGCACAAAACGAAACGTGATTGGTTGCTTTATCTGTCAATCATTTGGCCTCTTGGGCGGGCTTTAGCCATTCAAAGCGGCCAAGGTTCCCAGACCTTCTGCTGTCAGTCTGAAGCTCTGGCTAAGCGAGACTAATAATGGCTTTAGTTTGTACACTGTCTGAAGGCAAGATTTGTACACTACATGACTTCAGTGTTTATAGCACATTTAGGGTTCCTTATCATAATGCTCTGTTGATGAAGTGCATGCACATCACTCATTCCCTATAGGAAGATGTGCTCTCCATGCTCATCAGACGGCCCCTGAGCACAGAGCCATGCTGGGACAGCTGCTGCTTGAAACTCTGTGGTCAGGAAGTAGTAGATGAGGAGGGTTGAGGCAGCAGTTCAGACTTGCTATGCAGAGAGAAATGGGGTGAAATTGTCTAATGGCCTGACTCGCTGCACAGTTTGTTATAATGCTTTGGGTCACCCTCAGGTTACAGCAGGAAGTTTATGTGGTAGGGGACGAAACAGAAGAGGAAGACCCCCTGTGCACACCCTAACCATGCGCAAGGCCTTTTTCGTGTTACCAGTGGACTGCTGATTTTGGTTCCTCTGTCTGAAGGAGTTCACTATTTAAGTAAGTACAGAAACTAATGATAAATTAACGGACCAAGAAATCCCAAGAGTTCAGCAGCAACCATCATGGAAATGGCCGAGCGTACATCCAGCTTGCGCATCGGCAGGTCTTTAAAGCAGGTTGTGCTGTTACTTCCAGAATTTGATTTGCTCCTCATTAAAATGAAGGGCGAGCAGCCGAGACCCACCACCACCCAGACTGCGGTGCTGATGCAGACATCATAGCGTGACTTCCAGTTCCTGGCACAGAATGGCCGCAGGAGAAAAGCACAGCGCTGAATGCCTGATGCACACCAGAAATGCGATGCTAGCGTACATGTTAAGGTATTTCAGGTAAAAACACAGCATACATAACATGTTGCCGAAAGGCCAGTCTTGTTGGATGTAGTAGTGAATTCGAAGCCGGCAGCGACAGCACGTGAACCAGGTCAGCTATGGTTAGATTAATGCATGAAGATGATGGCTTTGGTCTTTTTGCTGTGAATCAAAGAGAATCCGTAGCATTAGAAGAAACTTGCCACTCTAAACAGGCCTCATGAATACTTCTAAGAAAAACAGGACACTCCTGAAATATTGATCAATACTAAAACAATTACAATGAACTGAATGAAGGTCTTTTGTTAATGGCAAAATATTACTGATGTAATAGGAAATGTCAACTTGTGTTTTAAAGGGATCATATGACATTGCTAAAAAGAACATTATTTTGATCATATGACATTGCTAAAAAGTGCGTTTTTTTGTTACTAAGTACACATTATGTTCCACATACTGTACATTATTGTTGCTCCTCTATGCCCCGCCTTTCTGAAATGCATTGATTTTTACAAAGCTCATCGTTCTGAAAAGTGAGGTGTGCTCTGATTGGCCAGCTATTCACTGCATTGTGATTGGCCGAATACCTCAAACGTGTGACGGAAATGTTACACCCCTCACCATACTTTTTTGCATCCAGTGGGGACATAATTACTGATTATAGTGACTTATACTGTCTTTTTACACGTTGCGTTGTGTATTGCACTGTTAACATAAAACCATGTGTAACACTAATGAGCGGATGGTATTCAACCATCTGTTTCATATTAATGAATCCCTGACTCTCTAAACACATCCTGCACTCAGAGGCAAGAACTTAAAAAAAAGATAAGGACTTTTTTTTACAACATCCTCCAACATAACTCCCCACTCGGGCGCCGCGATGTCGACGACACCTCGGCCCTCGTGACATTTATTACACTTTCGAGATGGTCCAGAGAGATACTCTCGTGAGCCTCAAAGGAAAGACAAACGCCCGCCTTTTTTTTACTCACAGCATGACAACATTCCAGACACACACACACACACACACACACACACACGAGCATTTCTGGCTCACACATGAACATTTTTGATAAAACTACCTCTAAATGTATTAAATGTATCTCTTTATGTGCTTAGATGTCTTCACGTGATATAGTGGAATAGATATAATGTTTACTGTGTGTTTAATCAAACTTTATATGCCTGTAGTTAGGAACAACCCTGTATCTCTGTATCCCTGACTCGCAAAGTTATAGTTTATAGTGTCTGTATGATCGTAGAAACCCGACTGTGACGAATCTCAACGGCAAATTACAAAAAGATGCATTGTTTCAGAAGTACAATCTCTCTGAAGAAAAATTTATAATTTTGTCATCGCCATAAATTAGACCAGTGGGCGGAAATCAGCAGACAAAGAAGATTTTTCCCGCCTCAGTTTCTCACACCTCATTGGTTCATAAGGTGACATAGGTGTGAACCAACCTTTCAATAAAAACAAAGGAAAACCCTTGTTCTTGGCATTCCGCCAGAGAAAGAGGGGGGTTCCCAGCCTCGCGATCGGACTTCTCAAGAAGTCTCTCCATTTGTTCTTCTTTACTTTTTCATTTTATCTTAGTTTTTCTTTATTGTCTTCTGATATTTGACTTCGTTCAATTGTCCTCACGAGCCAAACGAACTTAAGTCTAATCATCTTTTGGCAAAGTTTACATTCGCGATAACCATCGAACTCACGCATCATCAGCTCCGGAACGGACAATGCAGAAGCTACAACAACGGACAATTTGAGTTCAGCTACACACAGAGCCAGATCAAAGCAAGTACTTCCTTATATCGCAACTTAAAAATTGCTGTTTAAGGTTGTCTAGGGCTATTCCACTTTTGTGAAATTATCCAATGACTTGGAGTCTCTCGCAAAGTTAACTGTTTGAAAATTGTCACTCTGAGATCTGCCTTCACTCTTTTCTCTCTCTCACTTTTTCTCTCCTATCTCATTACTATTCTCGTTCGATTATCTTGTTTAAATTGTACTGTTTGTTTTGCTATATACTCATATTTACTCTGTGTGAATTGTAGTTATGTACTCTTTAGTCCGCTTTTATTAAATACCATAATTAGCTTGAATTGAACCGTTTTATTGCTCATCAAGATCGAAGTCCCTGAATCATGTGATCTAAGCTACAAGCTTTGTTTTCTAGGAATTACTATTCAGTAATCTAAATACTACAGACACAGAAAATATTGTTCTTCCTGATCAGAAGATTAATATTTCTTGGAGTTTGTAAGAAGGGTATTTTTATTGATATTTGATAAGGGAGTCTAGCATCCAGTTCGCGGGACGAACCGATTGTCTAGATAACTTCCATTAATTCTAGTAAAGATTACCTTTAAATTATTAAATATTCCCTCTTTGGGTAATTTAATATTTGTGAGCAATAAGCACATCATATTCATAGACTCATGAATATTCACTTCATTTGAGTTAATTAGACTCCGCTTCATCCACGGTGAAAGCCGATCCGTTGATCCACAGTGCGAAGTATTTCCTCAGCGACCAGCACGGATCAGCTCTAGGCATGACGAAGCAGATATCATCCTCTTTTGGAAGGCCAAACAAAGTAGTTTTGCATTCACAACCAAACACACAGCGTCTCCACAACATTGCTGGCGGGCAACAGCGAGAATAAAATGTTACGCCTTCTTTCTTTGAGTTAACATTTGGGCGGCGTTATGCAAATCTTCCCACACAGTGATGTAGACATGTGGGGGCGTCTTTAAACGTGGTGTTTCAGGGGGGTGTGGACGAGTCTTAACTTTTATAAAGACTATCTCTTTGGATTTGAGAATTATTTTTTGCAACTTTACAGATCTTCTTTATGCACCAATGGCTTGTAACACTCCAAAGAGAAAGGAAAAATTTAAATTGCATCATATGACCCCTTTAAATCTGTCAAAATGTTCAAAAGCTAATTGCACCACCTCGGAACAGAGTGACTAGGAAATAATGATAATAATAATAATAATGTACACCAACATAAACAAACTGCAAAAAGATCATGAAACATACAGTGTGTCTTCAGGACAGGGGCTGTTCCCAGTATATAAAAAAGTATAATAATAATAATAATAATAAAGGTTCTCCAACAGATGCTATAATGACCATTAGATGTTTATTAACTATGAAATGCTGACCTTATGAATCGACACAGCACCCAAAGAGCCAGGGTGTTGCACAGCAGGCCTGGGATGAATATAATCAGGTAAACGTATGTGTAGAGCTTGTTTGTTTCCCAGACAGTCGTGTGATTGGGACAGGAGCAGTTCACCACTAGACACGATGTGTTCACAAACGTCATGGTGATACTGCAGTTTCATTTACAGTAGACAGTAGAAAATCACTGTGGAAGGAAATTAAGACAACTTTAAAATCCAAATTCCAATTCATTCTATGGAGTATTTGCCACAATATTTGTTTTTTTTCTTATAGATACGTTTGCAATTGCCCTAAAAAGTATTTAGATACTTGAGGAACACATTAATGTTTTCATTGCATTGGATAATACAAATATCAAAGCAACTGTCACATATTCTAAGGTAAATAGGCAAACATTTTTATATAAAAAATACTTTATATTTATAAATTATGTTTATAAGAATATATATATTTCATGTGAAAACTTATATTCCCCTGCAGACCAACACAAGTTTGATATTTGTAAACTCCCTTCCTGTGTAAGCGTGAAGGAAGTGTTTGTGTGACTGCTGTGCCTTACACAGTTACTGGCCAAAATGTACCTCTTTGTGTGCTCTTGTCTCGTATTTTGAACTTTTTTTTCCACATTGAATGGATCTGTTAGCCAAGCATTTGGATTTGGCAGTGATTTTAATATAAATAAATATTAAATATTTACTAATATATACATATTTAGATTTTGGTCTTTAGAACAAGTATCTCATGTAAAGCTGGGTGTGCTGTAAAACTGAGAGCACATGCTGAAGAAATGGAGGAACTTGGGTTTCACAAGCATGCACATATTCAAATTCATTGCTCTCTTTGGTGTGAGCCATTTTATTTCTTGCTGTGAAATAAGAAATGTGTTGCAAACTCTACCCACTATGATGTTCTGTTTAATTTAAGAAATTGTCTTTCAATCATTCTGTGGCTCTAGGAGACAATGTATTTAGTTCTTCCACCGCATATGGCAGACATAATACAAGAATGATTTCACTTTGAAAAAAGCTTTTTAACCTTTAATTAAACTTTGTGAAGTTTTCTCAAGTGTGCCTAGAAAGGAAGAATGATCTGTTATTGCTATGCGAAGCAGTTCCTCCTACCTGTTAGACTGAGCTGAAGCCTGCATGTACGGTATTATTGGTGCTTTCCAGTCCAGCATGCAGAGATACAACCTGCTGCAGCAGGAGGAAGTTATCTGAATGTGACGTGCCCTATAATTTCTCATGTTATTCTTCAGCTACACCAGAAGTATGAACAATGTGTGACGTCTCAGGAAAGTGAAAATGTTTAATATCTCAGATGCAGGGGATGTCTGATGTTTTTAATAGCAGTCAGTTATTTCTGAAGTGACATAGTGTGATGAGGACTGCAGATGACCCTACATACTGACATTGCAGACAAACAAATGGTAACTTTTTTTGCTGGTTACTAATTAGATTAAATGGTCACAAATTTGGCAGACACTGTTAACCAAATTAAAGTTCATGCAAGGCATGAGTGTTCTCTGAGAATTGAATCCAGGACCTTGTCCTGATTAGTTCCATGCTCTAGCTAAGGGACATGATTAGTTTAAACATACATAATTTGTTATCTTTCACTATATTGTTATGATTACAGATGGGGCATCTCGCACAAAACAACGTGTCATTGTGCAACCAAACCAAAAAGATCCAATCTGTAGACAAAATCTCTGAAGCCACACTATTTTCACGAATATGGTCTATAAATTTACGTTCACTCACCACCAGAAGTCACCTGCTCTCCACATGGACTCTCGCACTACACTGACTGTTACACATCACCCTAGTCTACATTTTCCATGCTCCATTGCACTAATCACAAGTTCACCTGAAACCAATCACACACAGCTGTCACTAATCACATGTTCACCTGAGAGCTATTACACACTCTATTTAACATACACTCAGTTCCTGTTCAGATCGCCAAGTATTGTTTGCGTTTATCGCTCTCCAAGTGATAGCACTTTACAGAGCCATTGCCCTATCTTAGTTTCTAGTTCCTAGTCTCAGTCTCTAGTTCTAGTCTTTGTCTAGTCTCATTGTGCTTTCTGATTTCCTGGTTTCTGATTCTTGCCCGCATATCTTGGATTTACCTTTTGTCTTGCTGTTTTGGTTTGTGTTTGCCCCTCGCCTGGACTATTGCTCACGTTTACAGATTACCTCTCGTCAAGCCCTCTGGATAACATTCGCTGTCGTCTGACTCAAGCCTGTTTTGGATTGCTCTTTTGTCTTGCCTGTGCCATACTGTTTGCTGTTGCTCGACCCTGCCTGTGTTTTTGATATGTTAATTAATAAAAGCTTGAACTTGGATCCGCACACCTCTCGTCTCGTCAGCCCTGTTTCAGAATACTCTGCCACACAAGGATCCAGCAGCTGTTCAAGTGGACATTGGCCAGGTATGGACACTGCAAGAATTTTTATTAACCCTTAAACAGGGCACATGAGTATTTAATTAATAAACCTCTTAGGTCTAAGCTTAGACGCGAGGATCCACTTATCACTCGCTCTATTTATGGATTATGCTTTGTTTGACTGTTGGTTCTTTGTTTACTGTGGGTGATGCGGAGGAAGAACGCGACAAATTGTCTGTGGCTAAAATGGCAGCGACAGCGGAGCTTGATCACAAAATGGCGGACACAACAGCGCCCCGTCATGTCACAACTTCCATCCCTGAGTCAAGTCGCAGCAGATCTTCCTGGGTCCAGTCTAGCCACAGCTGCTCATCATGAGTCCAGTCACATCTCAGCTGTTCATCCAGAGTCATGTCACATCAAAGCTGTTCGTCCAGAGTCACATCAGATCACAGCTGATCATCCAGAGTCACGTCACATCCTGTCTGTTGCACCCAGGTTATCAAGGTCAGTCCTTCAGTATCTCAGTCTGGTATCCAGTGTGAGGGATGCACCGCTGGAGTCTGCACGCGCAGCTGGAATCCCCAAATCCACTCACTCTAGCCCTCCTGTTTCCTGAACTGATTCCCCTGTCTGAAGCACTTCCCTTGATGGGGATCACTTTATGGTGTGTTAGGGCTGCATACACCACTGGCACTCGCTTCAGCTCCTGGCGTGGTGGTGGCGCCCAGCGATGCACTCTCAGCCTGTTGTGTTGTGGTCGAAGAGACCGTTACTGACTTCTCCCTGTTCCCTGATGTTACTGCTGTAGAACCTTCAGAGGTGGCAACAGCCACTGCAGAACCTCTGGAGGTGTCAGTGGTATCCATTTATGAACTCTCTGCCTGCCCAGCCATGGCCAAGGAGGCTGTTTATGAGTTTTCAGTTTTTCCTGTCAAAGTGACAGTCAACAAAGCAGCCGAGGAGGCCATCTCTGAACTCTCGTCCTGTTCTGAACCAGCCATAGGGGTTGATTTGTGAACTGTCACTGCTAAAGAGACCATTCAGGAACTGTCTACTTGTTTTGTTTCTCCAAGTGTGTCTAATTATGAAATGATCTGACTTGTGAGTCTGTGTCAGCCAAGGAATTAAATAATGAATTGTTTCTGAATTATCTGTCTGTCCACTAATTTCAAATAATATGCCTGATGTACCAAGTGTCTGTCCAATTTCAGTCACTGATATGTCTACCATTCCAGTTTCAGTTAACACACCCAATTTTGAACTGTCAGTCCATCCCATATCAACCCAGGAATCTGTTTGTGAACTGTCTAACTGTTAGTCTGTGAGCCGGTTTATGACCTGTCTCTCCGTTCAGTAGTCACCAGGGAGACTACTGGTGAACTTTCTGTGTTCCCTGCCTCGGTCCCTGAGACCATGAATGCACTGCCTGTGTTGTCTGTCTCTGCTTTCTCTAGGCCCCAGTCTCTGCCATGGGTCCTGGTCCCATCTGCTCCATCGTGGTGGTCTTCTGCTCCGTCTGCTCCGCCCTGGTGGTCTACTGCTCCGTTTGCTCCACCCTGGTGGGCTTCTGTCCCGTCTGCTCTGCAAAGCTGAAAGAGACCAATGCAAAACCGTGTTAATGGTGTAATGGAAATGGGCACAAATCAGAAGTTTGCCTTTTTCAAGGATGTTGAATGCTGCGAGTGTGGCAAGCGGAGATATATATGCGCAAGCCTGCCAGGCACATCAGAAAGACAAAAGCGATGTCAAGCCTGCAAAGTGGATGAAGCACCTGGATGCCACTGTGTTACAGGATCGGTTCACCTAATCCGAGACCGCTGAGAGCACAGAGGAGCAACAATCGCTGTGCATTGAGTACCAGTGCACATGAGCACAGATGTGGAGGAGATCCCCATCCACAGACAGATCCTGATACAATAACAAAGCGACCATTCAGTTTGCAGAAAGAGTGCAATAAAAGGGACAGCGCTGTTTGTCATTGACTCCAATGTGGACAAGCTATGTCAGGATAAATAGTCTGCATGTGAAAATGGAGACATATATGGGAACAGCTGTGTCTGATTTCAGAAAGATTGTACCACTGCAAATTTCACAAGGTAATGTTATCTCCTGCTAGCTGTGTTTTGAAAACGTACAGCAAACAGTCTCTAGAGCCTAAAGAAAAAATTACAGTAAAAGTGAAGTGTAACGACAAAACATACATGCTAGACTTGATGGTTGTAAAAGAGAATGGGGCTTCTCTAATGGGAAGAGACTGGATTAGTCGACTGAAACTACACTGTTAAAAAAAAAAAAAAAAAAGTGCAGTGACCCTCTGACTTGGATACAGACTGGATCTGGTGGCTACGGTGACCTCGGAATAAGAGAGAAACAGACTAATATGAGCGTAGATGCCATTCTTCTAACGATGTAGCAAGTACATCGGGTGTTATGGGAAGTGTTTCCGGTTCCGGTTTACCTAATTAATGCAGCCTAAAAATCCTTTAACGGATTTGGATATTAGAAGCGTATTAGTGTGTTATGTGTAAGCCAGGTTTAAAGTGATGGGTCTTTAATCTAGATTTAAACTGCAAGAGTGTGTCTGCCTCCCGAACAATGTTAGGTAGGTTATTCCAGAGTTTGGGCGCTAAATAGGAGAAGGATCTGCCACCCGCAGTTGACTTTGATATTCTAGGTATTATCAAATTGCCAGAGTTTTGAGAACGGAGCGGACGTGGAGGACTATAATGTAACAAGAGCTCGTTCAAATACTGAGGTGCTAAACCATTCAGGGCTTTATAAGTAATAAGCAAGATTTTAAAATCTATACGATGTTTGATAGGGAGCCAGTGCAGTGTTGACGGGACCGGGCTAATATGATCATACTTCCTGGTTCTAGTAAGAACTCTAGCTGCTGCATTTTGGACTAACTGGAGTTTGTTTACTAAGCGTGCAGAACAACCACCCAATAGAGCATTACAATAATCTAGCCTTGAGGTCATAAACGCATGGATTAACATTTCTGCATTTGACATTGAGAGCATAGGCCGTAATTTAGATATATTTTTGAGATGGAAAAATGCAGTTTTACAAATGCTAGGAACGTGGCTTTCATTGAGAGCATAGGTCGTAATTTAGATATATATGTTCCTAACTGATGACGAAGAATTGACAGAGCAGCCATCAAGGCTTAGACAGCGTTCTAGGTCATTACATGCAGAGCTTTTAGGACCTATAATTAACACCTCTGTTTTTTCAGAATTTAGCAGTAAGAAATTACTTGTCATCCAGTTTTTTTATATCGACTATGCATTCCATTAGTTTTCCAATTTGGTATGTTTCGCCAGGCCGCGAAGAAATATAGAGCTGAGTATCATCAGCATAACAGTGAAAGCTAACACCGTGTTTCCTGATGATATCTCCCAAGGGTAACATGTAAAGCGTGAAGAGTAACGGCCCTAGTACTGAGCCTTGAGGTACTCCATACTGCACTTGTGAACGATATGATACCTCTTCATTCACTGCTATGAATTGATGGCGGTCATATAAGTATGATTTAAACCATGCTAATGCACTTCCATTAATACCAACAAAGTGTTCTAGCCTATGCAAAAGAATAGTGTGGTCAATAGTGTCGAACGCAGCACTAAGATCCAATAGCACTAATAGAGAGATACAACCACGATCAGATGATAAGAGCAGGTCATTTGTGACTCTAAGCAGAGCAGTCTCAGTACTATGATACGGTCTAAATCCTGACTGGAAATCCTCACAGATGGACAGTTTTAGCTATATGAAGTTTGCACAAAACTAAATAATGATCTGAGATATCATCGCTTGGCTGCATAATTTCAACACCATCAACATCAATTCCATGTGACAGTGTTAAATCTAGAGTATGATTTCGACAATGAGTAGGTCCTGAGACGTGTTGTCTAACCCCAATAGAGTTCAGAATGTCTATAAATGCTGATCCCAATGCATCTTTTTCATTATCAACATGGATATTAAAATCACCAACAATTAAAACTTTATCTGCAGCCAGCACTAACTCGGATGTAAAATCAGCAAACTCTTTAATAAAGTCTGTATGGTGCCCTGGTGGCCTGTATACAGTAGCCAGTACAAACATCACAGGGGATTTATCATTAACATTTGTTTCTCTGGATAATGTTATATTAAGCACCAATACTTCAAACGAGTTATACTTGAAGCCTGTCCTCTGAGAAATCCTGAAAACATCATTATAAATTGAAGCAACACCTCCCCCTTTACCTTTTGGACGTGGCTCATGTTTATAACAGTAATCTTGGGTGTAGACTCATTTAAAATAATGTAATCATCAGGTTTTAGCCAGGTTTCTGTCAAACAGAGTGCATCTAGATTATGATCAGTGATCATATTATTTACAGAAAGTGCTTCCGTAGAAAGGGACATGATATTCAATAAGCCAAACTTTATCATTTGTTTATCCGTATTGCATCTGTTTTTTATTTGTTGAACCTCAATTAAATTGTTGCTCTTAAATTGGTTTGGACGTTTTTTGTATTTTCTAGCCCGGGGAACAGACACAGTCTCTATGGTGTGATATCTAGGTGAAAGAGTCTCTATGTGCTGAGAATTAACTGACTTCTGTGACTGGAGGCGGCTAGCAGACGGTCGGTTTAGCCAGTCTGTCTGCTTCCTGACCTGGGCCCCAGTTAGTCAAGTACAAACTCTAAGACTATGTGCCATATTTCTAGAAAGAAGAGCGCATAGAGGGAAGGTTGGATGAAGACCATCTCTTTTCAACAGGTCCAGGTCTGCCCCAAAAGCTTGTCCAATTGTCTATGAAACCTATGTTATTCTGCGGGCACCACTTAGACATCCAGCCACTGAGTGATGACAATCTGCTGTGTATCTCATCACCACGGTAAGCAGGGAGGGGACCAGAGCATATTACAGTGTCTGACATCATGCTTGCAAGTTCACACACCTCTTTAATGTTATTTTTAGTGATCTCCGACTGGCGAAGTCGAACATCATTAGCGCCGGCTTGAATAACAATCTTATTGTATTTACGTTTAGCATTAGCCAGCACTTTTAAATTTGCTAAGATGTCAGGCGCTCTGGCTCCCGGTAAACATTGGACTATGGTGGCTGGTGTCTCTATTTTCATGTTCCGTACAATAGAATCGCCAATAACTAGAGCACTTTCATCAGGTTTCTCAGTGGGTGCTTCACTGAGTGGGGAGAACCTGTTTAATGTTTTGATCAGAACAGAAGAGTGGTGTTTAGACCCACGACTATGCCGCCTCACAGTCACCCAGTTGCCCTGCTGCAAAGGCCCTGTTACCGAAACCAAACAATGTACAGGACTCCCTGAGCTAGACGCATCCAAAGCCGTATCTAGAGCCCTCACATTCTTACTGTCCTCAATTAAAGTTTGGATGCGTGTCTCTAATTCTGAAATCTTCTCTGTCAGCCTAACTATTTCCCTGCATTTATCACAATGTGAATCCCTCGTCACCGACAGAGATAGATAAACTATACATGTGGCAAGCAGTGCAAATAACAATAGCAGGAGAAGCCATTACTCACCGTGCTTGATGAAAGATTCTTACCACAGTTGTTTGATGAACTTGTGAAAGCCGGAGAGAGAGAGTAACGAGAGAGAGGAGAGGAGGAAAGAAAACAGCGATAGGCACGAATGGAAACGCTAATGACAAGCTAACGAGTGCTAACGCGATGCACGTGCACTGCACTCGCGGATTTAAAATAAAAGTGAACGATCAAATTAATCAGATTAGATTGATAGATAATATCAGAAATATGGTGGGAATTAAGTTATATTTTATCACTTTAAACAACAGAGAGTGATAGTAATATAAAGATTCTACAGAAAAACAAAGCTACACGGAGCTATCACAAACCAGCAGCAAAGCAAGCAGGAAGCAAGATTAACACTGTCCAACTGCGACACCCACAGGTAGGCCCAATGTCATACACCGATCGGTATGCTCAGTGCTGCTTCAAGTCGAACACTAATATGTACACGTATTTATATTGCTTTGACCGTTCTCTGTAGATCCCACCTTCTCACGCACCATGATTGGTCGATTACGTACAATGTCTGCATGTTATTGGTCAAATGATTATTACCTTCATTAAGTATGAAAACAGGAAACCAAAGCTGTATGGAGGACTGTTTCCTGATGCTGGGAGAGAAGATTACAATGCCGGCTATTCTGACTCACAGTCTTTAAGTACGTTTACATATGTAAAGGATTTGCCACTGATGATCAAACGTGAGTTTAGATCAGTGTAGAGCAGTGGTTCTCATTTCCAGTCCTCGAACCCCCTGCTCTGCACATTTTGTATGTTTCTCTTATGGCTTCAGACGTTTGTTCTATTCGATTGTAGTGCCCTGTGAGGTGGACATCACAGGATATACCCCCATGATTCCAGTTCTAAGCGAATGTATATGTTCCATTCAGAGTGCATTGAAGTGTGTGAGATGTGAATTTATATTGTATTTATTTACAGAGGTATATGATGTCACACTTGTCCGTGTGTGAAGACGTAGCACAGTACAAATCCATGAATGAATGTTCCGAAGTGAAGTAAACTTTAACATATTACCCCTGCTCAGAGAGTAGGGAGCAATGAACACTTTGTAGGGACCATGTTAATGGGAACACGGTTCATGCACGGAGCTCACTTCTAACGAGCTGATTATCTGAATCAGGTGTTTTAACAAAGAGAGACATGTACAATATGCAGAGCTGTGCTAGTAGGGGTAGCTGCAGCCTGGAGCAATGGGTGTGCCAAAAGGTGGGGTACCAAAAGGTGTCTCATTGGTGAAACGAAAGGTAGGGGGCGTGCCAAAAGGTAATGCGAAAGCTGGCTGTTAAAAAAAAAAAAAAAAAAAAAAAAAAAAAAAAAGCTGGCGAGTCATATACTCTTAATCGCAGATTAAAAGGAAGCCATAAATTCAACATAATTCTATAAAACCAAATTTAATTCTTCCAAGGTAAAAACAGCGTTAATGATATGAATATTATTTTAAATTACTTTTGAAAGTACCTTCAAAACTTCTGCATAGAGCGGGGTACTGACGTCATCACCGCCGCAAGTTTAGGTCTTGATTTATCAATAATCAAAAACAAATTACCATTATTTTTCGAGAATACAATCGTCTCTTAACACGGTTAGTCGCACTAGCTGTTCTTAAGTTAAAGTCAAAAGTTGTATTTTTATTAACTAACAAAGTTTAATACTGTAACAATTGTATTGCTCATAGTTAATGTGACTTAATACATCAGTGTCAACAAATGAAACCTTATTGTAAAGTGTTACCCTCAAAAACTGTTTTGCCTGATAGAGAAAAATATATAGTTGACAAAACCACTAAATTTATAAAATTTAAAAATTAGTCAGAAGAGTTTAGTAACCTTATGTTAAGTGACATAAGCAAACAGACACAGCTTTATCCAATAAAACATTTATTTAGCTTTCAGTTTCAGTCACCAATTCAAGTAAAAAAAAAAAATATATATATATAGTGACAAGTGTTGTCACTAGCAGAAGCACAAGTGTGTGAGAGTGCAAGTCTGAGAGTGCAAGTGCAAGTCTGCAGCCTGAACTTTCTCCGTTAT
This sequence comes from Cyprinus carpio, assembly GCF_018340385.1. Taxonomy (NCBI): domain Eukaryota; kingdom Metazoa; phylum Chordata; class Actinopteri; order Cypriniformes; family Cyprinidae; genus Cyprinus; species Cyprinus carpio. The sequence continues at coordinate 1,141,010 of NC_056585.1, read as the reverse complement.
ATTATAATATAATTGTTCTGCTGACTCTTCACTGAGACAGTCATTTTTGTTACCAAAAGTAAATATTCTTCCTGCGCATGTTTTCTAAAAGAATGGAATCACAAAAAAGGTGATTGGAACTCATCTATACCATAGGTTATACTAATTTTTGGTTTATGTTCATGTACAACTCCAACATGTTGGATAAACTTCAAAAGAGTGAATGTCCTTCGAGTGCACTTTGGGCAATGGTACGGTTGAGGCATGAGGATCTAATACAAAAGGCTAATCATCCGGAGTAAAGTTACTGGCAGTGCTTGTCTCCCTCTCCCACAATGTTGACAATGTGCCTCTGAAGGAAAGTCAGTGTCTTTCTCCGGTATGTTAGAAGGCTAATGTATAAGGGTCACAATATACAATGCATTTCATGTTCTTGTTTACACTGATAAATCTTGCATTGTTTTCTAAGACTATTGTTTAAATTTTTTAACAGAGGGGCTAAAAAGGTAGAGAAGAATAAAATATTACAAGAAAAGATTTGAAACAAGATATTTTACAGTTGATTTTTTTTTTTTTTTACTATACTCACTCCAGCAGGTGTTCTTAAGTATGGGTGTTTTTTGAGTACATCCTCCACAGACATTCCTTCTGTGCTTTCTCAACATCTCCAGGAGAATGTTCCTGCCGTGTGGTCTTTGACAGTCCAGGTGTCTGGATGTGTTTTCTGATACTCGCTTTGTAGCACATTCACATGGGCCTCAACAGACATTGAATCCTCCCCAACACAAGTTTCCTTCATCAGAACAACAGAAACAGATAATGCTTAGACCCTGACAGATATGCGAAACATCTAAATACTTATTGAACAAGGTGCTTTAGATATAAAAATAATAAAAACATTGAACTGCATAAACCTTAAGATGATGGTCAGGCAGTGATAAAGTGGAGTATATACAAAAAAAGATTTAAATATCTGTAGTACAGTATCTTCCTTACATGGACCTGCACTAAGTGAAAATGTAAAATTGATTAACAGTGCAAAAATAAATGATGCATATGGCAGTGTGCTTACATATGCTACAATGACCTGAAAGTGGTGCAAGTTCTGCTTTAAATTTCCGGTTTAGGGATGTGTCAGGTGTGCTTAAAACACAAATTTGACTGTTTTTCATTTTCCAGCAAATAAAGATTACAATATATTGTTACTATATTGTGTGTGATTATGTTGATAGAGATAAATCAATGGATTAAAAACAATGCAACTTACACAGTCATTTCCTTTTATATTTCTCTGGAAAGGGTATTTCACAACCACTGTGTTGGCAACTTGAATATACTCTGCATTAGTTGGATACCTAGCAGAAAGGTAGAAACAAACTCTAAATTAGTTATTTTGATTTTGTCTAATCGTCTTCATAGATTGTAAATTGATCTTAGTTCAGTTGTAATAGCAGAGGTGGTAATAATTATTGTACTTACAGGATGTATTCTGTACTGTACTGCACAAAAAGGACGCCGATACAAACTATCAACTCTGAGGGCTTCACCTTCGATGCATCGTTTTGTCTCACTGTACATATGTCTGTCAACAACAATAAACTAATTACTAAAGCTGCAAGATATAACGCAAAGGAAAATTATGATTGTTTTGTAACAATCTTAATATACATATTTGTGGTATATAAAGCATAGATAAACGTATGATGAATAATTACACCACGTCTTATCGCCACCACCTTCTTTTGTCTAAAGGAAATTACGTAAATGTATATTTACCGCTGATTGGCCAACACAGTAAAACTCCCTTCACCAATGAGAAACCTTTTGACACGCCCCTACCTTTTGGGCACACCCATACCTTTCGGCACGCCCATTGCTCCAGGCTGCAGCTACCCTTGTCTCGAGCTGTGGGGCGCGAGGACTGGAATTGAGAACCGATGGTGTAGAGCAGCGCTGGCTGTTTGTCTTTTTTCTACGATAACAAATGCAGACATGGTTTTTTTATGTTCACACAGCGCGATGCAACGCAACATGTAAAAAGACAGTATAAGTCATTATAATCCGTAATTATGTCCTCACTGGATGCAACAAATGGCTCTGTTCTGACCTGGACATGCATCACAGTATGGTGAGGGGCGTAACATTTCTGTCACACGCTTGAGGCATTTGGCCAATCAGAAAGCACTGGATAGCTGGCCAATCAGAGCACACCTCGCTTTTTAGACCGATGAGCTTTTTAAAAAACAACGCCTTTCAGAAAGACGGGGCATAGAGGAGAAACAATAATGTACAGTATGTGGAAAATAATGTGTTTTTTTGGACCTTAAACAGCATAAACACATTTAATTACACCAAATACACCAAATAATGTTCTTTTTAGCAACATCATATGACCCCTTTAAAACTGAAGAAATACAAACCGATACATCTACAAGATTGTCACTGTTTCACTGCACTATTGATTCTAAAACAATGTTATTATTCATATGTTAATTACATTGTCAATTAATTCTTCATAAACAGTTCTTCAGAGCCCCAGGAGGAATCTTATTAGTTAGGGTTACTCTCATGATGAGGTCATGATTTAACCTTGTGAAATGGGTGGAGAAAGAAATAACTTTGATAGCTATTTGATAGCTTTGTATCTTGTAATTTTTGCTTAGGCAAGTTCCTGTATTTAACCAATATTGAAAATCGTGTGGTCTGCCATGAATGACGTTGGTTCAGCACACTACGGAAAGCACGAAGTGTCCGACTGGAAGAACTGGCCAGCCAGTGGCAGGCTAGTGTAGTTCATCTCGAACAAGCCTAATGTATTGCAGGCGTCTTTTGTAATCGTGTGTAGCCCAACCACACATTGGTTAGTAAGTTAGTGTAAATAGCCTCTGCCAACAAGGCAGGCTATTTGCACTTAGTGTCTATAGACCAATTTGGTGTGATGACGGAGCCTATCTGGTGGCAGAAAATGACAGTTTTAAAGTAGCAGTCTATGGAAGCCATGGAATAAAAGAATAATAAAAGGTCAATTTAAGGTTATATTTCAAAAATCTGAAATTTTTAAAATCAACTCTCTTTTCCTCTTGGCTCAGAATCATGAGTTTATAATCCCAAACTAAATTGAGTTAAAAAGACTGAACCAGGAGATATAAACTTTCATTTGAGAGAAAAAAAAAAGTCAGAATTGGGAGATAAAATTGGTAAATGTTAGTTTTAAATAGTTGGCTATTTCATGCTGTAATTGTAGGGCTAATTCAATATGTACCATATGAGCTGCATATTTGAATATTATATAGACCTATTGTCAGGCCCCTGGACTCATTAGGTTGTGTTTTCCCTCCATGTGTTCCATGTCCCATGTTAATTGTTTCATTCCTAGCACCTGTGTTTTCCCAATCATCCACTGTTTATAAGCCCATGTCCTTTCAGTTCAGTTTTGTCGGGTCTACCAGTTTCATATGTGTGTCTTCCTCTGGTTCTCCATGTTGGATTTTACCCGTGTTGGATTAATAAAGGCTCTTTCGATTATCCACAGCTTCGTGTTCCTTCTGGCAGAGTAGTGTGACAGAAGACCCGACCTATATACAGTAAATTGCATATCTGCTTCTCAAAAATCCCCACCCTCCCACCCGCTCCTGCCTCCTCCACTGCTGTCATCTGGCAGCCACTCTGCTTGCCCTCAGCCCACCATCTATGCGGTGCGAGCCCCGGTGGGACTGCCATCCTCCAGCACCGCCATGGTCGGAGTCTCCCTCACCTCCGCCTTCAGCCTCTGAGGCCTGGACTCCGCCTCGGCCCATTGACCCATTGGCTCCACCATGGCTCCTAGCTTCCCTCCTCTCCGCCGTGGCCCGGCTGTACTTTGCCTCTGAGGCCCAGACTCCGCCTCAGTCCTTCTACCCAGAGGCTCCACCATGGCTTTTAGCTCCCTCGTCTCTATTGTATGGCTTTGGATTTTGCCTTTGACTCTGTCAGGTTCCTTCACCCCCTCGGCTCCACATCAGTCCTCTGTCGCTCTGGCTCCACTGCGGCCTCCCGGATCCACATTTCCGCGTCGGTCGACGGCACCATAGGTTCCACCTAGGACCCTCGATTCCTCCCTGTCACCCTGGCTCTTCTGCTCTCCGCCTCAAGCTCCTACTCCACCTGCTCCTCTGCCATTGGTCGGCCCCCTGGAGTCGGCGGCCATTTCTCCTCCATGGCTCCTCCCACCGTTGGCTCCACCTTGGGCCGCTGTTATGGCTGTGGCCTGGGTCTTGCTGGGATCCTCCTGCTCCAAGCTCCTCTTGTCTCCTCCCTGGCTCCTCCCCCCCCCGTTGTTCCATGGTGTAAGGTCGCATCTTCCAGGAGGGGGGAGTAATGTCATGCCTCTGGACTCATTAGGTTGTGTTTTCCCTCCATGTGTTCCATTTCCCATGTTAATTGTTTCATTCTTAGCCCCTGTGTTGTCCCAATCATCCACTGTTTATAAGCCCATGTCCTCTCAGTTCAGTTTTTGTCGGGTCTACCAGTTACTTATGTGTGTCTTCCTCCTGTTCTCCATGTTGGATTTACTCCTGTGTTGGATTAATAAAGACTCTTTCGATTATCAACAACATAGTGACAACTATTGTTTAAATCAAATGTATGCTTTAAAATTAGGGTAGTCATAGCAGGTTTCATCCATAGTCTGTCTGTTTAAACATCTGCGTTTTAGCTTCAAATGGTTTCACCTAAACATTTATCTTGACTCCAAACATTACTGACTGTTTTTAAGTCAATTAAATGTTTATATAACTATCTGTATTTGACCATTCTAGCACTATATGCTGGGAAGAAAACAGAACTATAGGATAATCGCATTCAGTCTGAGAGAGGTGCAGCTTTCTGTGTCTATTGTGCTTCACTCATTTCAACACCATGCATATCTTTATTCCTCATTTATGCATGTTTCTTTATCAAAGTCTCAATAACTTTAATCAGTACTGTGCTATAAGGATATTGCGCTACAATAGCCACTTCATATCATCGCCACGACATGGTCATAAAGTTTATCGCCCAGCCCTAGCTAACGTTAACAGTATTAGCTCATAACACTATTGACAAAACTCAGTAACACACACTGGTAGGACATTGAGATATATAATCATGATTAGCATCTCACTTTAATGCACTGTATCTGAATGTAACTATAGAACATTATATATAGTTAAACGTACTTACCTTTTGCAGCTTGCATGTCCATTAGCCATTGGTAGAAGTCTGTGTTCATATTCATGTTTATTCGTTCTCAATCATCATCTCACAACACAAATTCGCACAAAATATGAATTTAACAGTCAGATGTAATATAATCCATGTAAAAGCCATTACTAGCGGACCAACTGAAGCAGGATGGCAGAAGTCAAGCAGCGGCACTCACTTCAGCAGTGTTTATTCAAACCTGACCAGAAAAAAGGCATGCACAGCAGTCATTGGCCAGATTCCTGAGTGATCAGATTAACCAATCACGCTCAGAGAAACACCGAGAGACAGCAATTAGTGTTGCAACTATAGAAAGAAAAAAAAATATGTCTTAAAAGATTACAAATGTGTCAATTTATTTTTATTTGTAGGCTGATACATTTAATTCATTGGTTAAATAGTGTTTTGCATAGGGTTAGGTTTAGGGGCAGAGATAGGGTTATGACTGTTTTCAGACGGGATCAACAAAGTATGTTGATTCAGAAACAGGTCTTGGCAAAATCATGGCAGCCGTGTGTGTGTGTACATGTTTGGCTATGCTTGTGCAGTTACACTGACATGACCAATAATGACCCTTTTGAACAAATTACATTTACATTTACATTACATTTAGTCATTGAGCAGACGCTTTTATCCAAAGCGACTTACAAATGAGGACAATGGAAGCAATCCAAAACAAAAAAAAGAGCAATGATATACAAGTGCTATAATAAGTCTCAGTTAGTTTAAACGCAGTACATGTAGCAAGGGCTTTTAAATAATATAATAAATAAAAAGAAAACAGATAGAAAAGAAAAAGAGCAAGCTAGTGTTAGAGGTCTTTTTTTGCTTTTGTTAATTGTATAATAAATGAAAAAAAACAGATAGAATACAAATAGATTAGAAAGCTAGTTAGATTTTTTTTTTTTTTTTTTAAGAATAGAATCAGAATAGTGAGTGCTAAAGTTAGAGGGTCAAATAAAGTTGGAAGAGTTGTGTTTTTAGCCAATTCTTGAAGATGGCTAAGGACTCAGCTGCTCGGATTGAGTTGGGCAGCTCATTCCACCAGGAGGGAACATTTAATTTAAAAGTCTGTAAAAGTGACTTTGTGCTTCTTTTGGATGGCACAATCAAGCAACGTTCACTTGCAGTGTAACGATCAGCCTAACAGACTGGGTTACAAAGTTTAAAATGGGGTCAGATTTTACTGTGTGAGTGGATTGCAGGTGTTAAAAGAATTACATAAAACAGAAATATGTTTAGCAAGAAAGATGTATTAACAATGTTCACAAAAAAGACTTTTAAACAACACAATAAAACCAGGTAAACTAAGGCTGTTAAAAGAATACAGTTTGTTTGTCCATACCCTAAAACAGTCTATGAATCCCAGTGTAAGTTGATAAGTAAGTAATGTGTTGATAAGTCCAATGTGAGTGTCCACCAGTGTATATACAATTCAAAATGAGTGATAATCCAATTGGCTGCAAGTGAATCTGGAAAGGAAACTCCACAATCCAAGTATGTTTGGGTTGCTGTTAGTGGCTGAGTGTTTGTTGGCCATGCTGCTCTTTATACAGTTCCTGCTTCCTGTCATGAGACTGGTCACCTGACAGGCCAACCATACATTTCTTAAAGACATACACACTAAATGGTTAAGAGGAATAAAATGGATTTAAGGAAACCTGTAAACCTATTAAAACTCTATTATCCATTAAATTATTGCAATAAATAGAGCGTTAAAACATGTCTCTTGTGTGACAGTGTCACATAGTCTCCCCCCTTTGCCTTACGGCACATCTGCAAGCTTCTAGAGGGCACATAAGTCTGAAGTAATGAATTTAGGTAAAGGGGTGCAGAGCCAGTGCTGGTTTTGTAGGCAAACATCAATGCCTTGAATTTTATGTGAGCAGCTATTGGTAGCCAGTGCAAATTGATAAACAGAGGTGTGATGTGCATTATTTTTGGCTCATTAAAAATTAATGTTGCTGCCGCGTTCTGGATTGATTGTAAAGGTTTGATAGAACTGTCTGGAAGACCTGCCAAGAGAGCAAATCCATGATCTTTCCTTTAGAACCACCTAGTCTCCCGTAGCCAGACCTTGACGACACTCCTGAAGCATTTCCACTTTTGTTTCACATATGTATCAGACATTTAGCCAACGGTCCTTGGGCGTGACGCCTGAGGCTGAGACTAAGAACCACCAGTTGTGCAGCTGTGGCATTTACTGTATTTAGTCCTTTACTGTACCGCAGTGTAACACAGCCTGTCGGTTATTCCTCTCTCCACCATAACACTTATTTAAAAATACTGCCATAATTGCATACAAGTTTAAAAATTTTGAGTTTTGAATTTAATTTAAAAATAACAGAAAACTACAGTAAACAATGTAATAGGACTTACTGACTGATGAAACAGTGGAGCAAATGTGTAATAGATACTCCTCTGTTTTTTTTTTTCAGTCTGAGTTAGGGATGCTGAAGGGCAACACGGCAAAGCTTCATGTAGTGAAGGACGCTGTGCCAAAATTTTGTAAGCCATGTCCTGTACCTTATGCTTTGAGAGATATGGTCAGCAAGGTGTGATCTCCCCAGTCAGTTATTGTCAGTGGACAGCTCATATTGTGTGTATTCACAAAAAGCAGAATAGTGTAAGGATCTGTAGAGACTACAAGGTTACTATTAACCCTTGGTTGGAGGTTGAACAGTATCCTTCACCTAGAACTTAGGATTCATTTGCCAAATTGTTAGGTGGTCAGAGATTTACTGAGTTGGACTTATCTCAAGCCTACCAACAAGTACCACTTGAGGAAAGCTCCAAACGAAACCTGACCACTAATACATTGAAGGGGTTATATAACAGACTCCCATATGGACTGGCTAGCACATCTGCGATTGCTCAGAAAGTCATGCATCTGGTATTGCAAGGTATGGATAGTGTAAACTGCTGCCTTGATGATATCTTGATTACAAGTGACTCAAAAAATCACATGGAAGATTTAGAAGAAGTTCTAAAGAGGCTTTAAGCCTACAATCTCAAATTCAGGAAAGAAAAGAAAAATGTTCCTTTTTTTCCAGAGTAGCATTTCTTACTAAGCTCATGTAATTGATGCCGAGGGTGTTCACCCCATAAGGGAAAAATTAACAGGCTCTGGGCTCTGCTAAATTACTTTGGCAAGTTCATTCCTCATACAACCCATGACAGAGTTGTTGCATAAAGATGTAGAGTGGAAATGGTCAAAGCAATGTCAGACTGCATTTGAAAATTCCAAGAGGCATTTGATGTCAAATCAATTTTTTTTTTTTTTTTGATCAACTTTTTTATTGTTTTTAATTCAACAAAACAACAACCATTCAAACAAACAAAACAGGGAAGGGGGAGCAACAGACATATCAATATTTTTACAATCTGAAAGAAACTTTTTATAGTTATTCCTTTATATAGTCCACAATTTTGGAAGAAAAACATTGCCATGCATTGATGGTACTAGGTTTAGCCTTGTTCATTCGTGCTGTTGTATCTTCACAAGTCACTATTTTAAGGAGGCTGTGAATCCATAATGTTTTTGCACACGTGCAGAGTGAACCAATTTTGTATTATTGTCTTCTTTGCAGCTGTAAAACCAGCAAACATCATAATCTTCTTTAATGAACTTACACAGGAGTTAGAATCATCATTGAGAAGACATAAACATGGATTAGACGTGTAATAAAGTTGTAGTAAAAAGGATAAAATAGAAGTCACATGTCCATAGGTTGACAACAATTGGACATTCCCAAAATGTGGAGAAAAGTACCTGATGATACAGTGTTACAGATATGGCAGTTACAGGAGGATTGCAGTGTATGTCAAATCAGGTTTTGACCCATTTGACCCAGAGGCTGGATTTGTAAAAATAAATAATTAAATAAATAAAATAAAAAAAGGTATGTGCATTACCAGTCAGCCCAGATTCTCTTAGAGGTTGTAAGAGATTAACATTTACATTTACATGCTATGTTAATTTAAGGGGATTTCCAAGTTCAGCTGATAGTAAACTGTAATTGGTTGTTAAATGTTGAAAGCTAGTGATTGGCTGCTAAATGGGTTGTGCAGGGGGTAGAGAGCTGATGCAATCCCATTTTGTGTATTTTGTGGGGTGTAACTGTGATGGTGGTTATAGTTCTGAAAGAAACCTTTTATTTTTGTTCCAACTGTTCCTGTGCCATGTTTCAGTAAAACCTCTAAACAAACCATGATTGCCTGTGGACAGTACAGCCGCGACCAAGGAAACACAACCGGAAAGGGGGAAGAGCCGCCCCCTCCAACCTCCTCTCCCAACCATTCTGCTGGCTAACGTTCAGTCACTGGACAACAAACTCTGTGAACTGCTGGCACGCATCTCCTATCAAGAGGAACATTCAATTCAAGATTATTTGTATAGCGCTTTTTATGATACAAATTGCTACAACCACTTGCTATGTGCACTGTGTTTAAGCTAACTGAGACTTGTTATAGCACTTGCATATCAATGCTCTTTTGTTGATTTTGATTGCTTCCATTGTCCTCATTTTTAAGTCGCTTTGGATAAAAGCGTCTGCTAAATGACTAAATGTAAATGTAAATCGTTGCAAATCAACTTTACAGAAAATTAAGTTTCTACAATAATTAGTACTAGCTTATCAGTGGTGACTGTCAATTTATGTGCATATGACAGAAATGTATGGAAAAATCAATTAAAGACATAATCAATCAGAGGATGAACACTATTAACAGCAATTATTATATGATTCAATCAAACTTATAGCAAAATGTGGTAGTTCTGTATGTTGTTTCAGGGTAAGCATCATCTGAGGTCCTCTGAGGGGTTTGCATTATCTCTCCTCAGGTGTTCTGGATCCAGACTGAAGCTTCTGTAAATCCTAGTTACATTCCGTGGCAAAACAGAGAAACAAATAGAGACATAATTACCATAGCTGCTGTTCCAACCAAGCAAAATTAATTTGTTTAACCCAAGCTAAAGAATAATGATGTGCATTTGATCAGACATAACTGCAGTGCAAGATTATGAGATGCATTATTTGATTGCTTGGCCAAAGAGATGTGTCTTTAATCTAGATTAAAACAGAGAGAGTGTGTCTGAACCCATAACATTATCAGGAATGCTATTTCAGAATTTTTAGACTATTTCACACTTATTGAGGATGCAGGACAAGCACCTAGCAGTGCATTACAATAGTCCAGTCTAGAGGTCATGAATGCATGAACTAGCTTTTCTGCATCAGGAACAGGTAACATGTTTCGTAGCTTGGCAATGTTTCTAAGATGGAAGAATGCTGTTTTTGTAAGATGGGAAATATGAGTTTTCAAAAGACAAGTTGATGTCTAATATAACACCCAGATTTTTGACTATAGAGGAAGTAACAGTACATACGTCTGTTTGGTAATTGTAATCCAAGAGATTCTGTGTACTGTTTTTTTGGTCCAATAAGTAATATCTCTGTCTAATCCAAATTTAATAGGAGAAAATTATTGGTGATCCAATCTTTTACATTTTAACACACTCTATTAGCTTGGATAATTTAGAAGTTTCATCTGGTCTTGTTGAGATATATAGTTGAGTATCATCAGCATAACAGTGGAAACTAATCCTGTATTTTCTAATAGTATTACCAGAGGGGAACATGTACTGTATGTTGAAAATAGCAGAGGACCTTGGACAGATCCTTGTGGCACTCCATATTTTACTGTTGATAACTATAATTGTAACAACTCTTTCATTAATTTAGTGGGTACAGGATCTAACAGGCATGTTGTTGGTTTAGATGCAGTGATAAGTTTATTTAGCTCTTCCTGTCCTAGAGTTGTAAAGCACTGCAGTTTATCTTTGGGTGCAATGAATGAAGCTGAAGTATTAGACGCTGTAGAATCTACATTTGTTATTGTATTTCTGATGTTATCTACTTTATCAGTGAAGAAATTCATAATGTCATCACTATTAACTGTGAGGGAATATTTAGATCGGGTGGCATCTGATTATTTGTTAATCTAGCCACTGTGCTAAATAAAAACCTTGGATTGTTTTGGTTATCTTCTACTGTATAAGTTTGTGGATATGCTCGGCCCTGGCAGCTTTTAGAGCCTGTCTATAGCTGGACTTACTGTTTTTCCAGGCAATTCTAAAAAAACGTCCAAGTTAGTTTTACTCCATTCGTGCTCAAGACTATGAGTTTCTTTCTTAAGTGAGTGGGTATTACTGTTGTACCATGGCACAGTACGTTTTTCTCTAACCTTTTTCAATTTGATGGGGGCAACAGCTTCTAATGTATTAGAGAAGACAGTGCCCATGTTGCCAGTCATCTTCTAGTTCATGTGTATTTATCAGGCAGGTTATTTGTGAATCTGTCTTTGGTGGCTGGAACAATAGTTCTGCCCAGATGATAACGCGTAGCCATATAGTTAATATCAGTAATATGCACGATACAAGGAAATGGTCAGTAACATAATCACTTTGAGGTACCATATCTATATCAGTAAGATCGATTCCATGCGATATAATTAAATCTAGTGTTTGATTAAAATGATGAGTGGGCCCGGTGACGTTTTGCTTGACTCCAAAATAGTTTATTAGGTCAACGTGAATATTAAAATCTCTGACAATTAGCGCTTTATCAACAGTAACCAATAGGTCTGAGAGGAAATCTGCAAATTCTTTTAGGAATTCTGTATACGGCCCTGGTGGTCTATACACAGTAGCCAGAGCAAGAGATATGATAGATTTCTTTTGCATTTCTAATAGTGTAACATTAAGCAGAAGTATTTCGAATGAGTTAAACTTATATCCTGTTTTCTGAGTAACATTGAGAATATCACTATATAGTGTTGCAACACCTCCGCCACAACCAGTCTGACAGGGCTCATGTTTATAACAGTAGCTTGGTGTAGTAGACTCATTTAGACCAACATAATCATTTGGTTTTAGCCAGGTTTCAGTCAAGCAGAGTACATCAAAACTATTATCTGTGATCATTCAATTTAAAATTGGGTGTGAGTGATCTAATGTTTATGAGCCCAAACTTAAAAAATTGTTTTTGTTCATTTTTTTTCTGGTTTAATCACGATCAGATTTTTTCTAGATCCTGCATTAAATTTATATTTTGACCTCTTTATTCAGGGAACAGACACTGCCTTAATAGATTGGACAGCTCAAGTACTTTTATCATTTAAGCGGGTAGAACAAAAGCCATCATAGCAGTTATTTGAGAATTGGCTTACTAGTCATATGGAGCGTAGCGTCCTGGAGATGTTCTCCGAGAGGAGTTCTGCTCCGACTCTGCTGGGGTGCAGGCCATCAGCGCGTTAAAGCCTGAAGGTTCAGTAAATTCAGCCATCCAGCCTGTTTACATTGCCCCTCAACTGAACACAGACCAGGCACTCAAGGAACTGTATGTAATATAAGTGAACAGGAAAGCACATACCCCAATTCAGCATTCTGCACCTGCCTGCTTATAGGCAGACAATGAAACAGGAAGCACCCACCCTCAGGACGATTCAGTGCTGGTCAGACCAACTCTATACTACAGGACTGTTTTGAGAGAATTGACTCGGAGATGTTCTGAGCTAGTTCTGATGATAACATAGAGGCTTATTCAGATACCATGATGTGTTTCATCAGGAATTGTGTAGAAGATGATCCAAACCAAAAACCATGGATTAATAACAAAGTTTGAACTACCTTATCAGTACAGACCTCTGCTTTGAAATCCAGAAATGAAGAGATCGTAAACAAGTAAGCTATGATCTCAGAAAAACCACCAAATGACAATACAAGAAAAAGAAAACTGAAGGGCATTTCAACACCAACAATGCAAGAAGCATGTGACAGGGCATCAATAACATTATGGTCTTTAAAGGGAATACACCCGCCACTGTGAACACTGCTGCCTCTCTACCGGATGAGCTGAATAATTTTTATGCTTGTTTTGAGGCTCACAACATCCCCCACACAGAGAGAGCTCCCACGGCTGATGGGGAAGAGGTTAGTATGCTCTCAGTCTCTGTAACGGCTGTAACCCAATCTTTCCGATGGGTGAATATCTGCAAAGCTGCAGGTCCAGATGGAATCCCAGGCCGTGTACTCCGAGCATGCATGGGCCAACTAGCTGGGGTCTAAACAGACTTCTTCAAACTCCCTCTCCCTCCGTCTGTGGTTCCCTTGTGCTTTTAAAAAATACACCATTGTGCCCATACCAAAGAAAACTAAAATCACATGTTTGTATGACTGGTGGCCCATTGCTCTGACAACCATCTTCAGCAAGTGTTCTGAGAGGCTCATCAGAGACTACATCTGCTCTGTGCTGCCTGCTTCATTGGATCCACTACAACTGTATACCGTAGCAACTATTCCACTGATGATGCTAATGTTTTTACTCTTCACACTACTCTCTCCCACCTGGAAAATAAGAACACTTATGTAAGAATGATGTTTGTGGACTTCAGTTCAGCAGGCCTAAACAGATCTCTGTGCAGCTGGATCCTGGACTTCCTGACAGGCAGACACCAGGTGGTCAGAATGGGCAACATTATATCATCCCCACTGACCCCTCAACACTGATGCTCCTCAGGGCTACATTCTCAGCCCACTCCTGTACTCCCTGTACACAAAATTGTGCAGCTACACACAGATCCAACATCATCGTCAAATTTGCTGATGATACAATGCTGGTAGGCCTAATCACTGACAACGATGAGATGGCCTACAGAGAGGAGGTGTGCACTCTGATAAAATGGTGTCAGGAGAACCATATCTCAACATCGACAAGACCAAGGAGCTGATGGTGGATTTCAGGAGACAGAGCAGAGAACATACCCCATCACCATCGACGGGACACTTGTGAAGTGGGTAAATGGCTTTAAGGTTCCAAGCATTTATATCACTGAGGATCTCACATGATCTGCACACACAGATACAGTATCAGCACCTCTTCTTCCTGAGATGACTGAGTTCAGAATGAGCCCCAACATCCTCAGATCATTCTACACCTGCACTGTAGATAGCATCCTGACTGGCTGCCTCACTGCCTGGTTTGGAAACAGCACCACTGGCAACTGCAAAGCTCTGCAGAGAGTCGTGAAAATTGCCTGCCACATTGTAGGAGGTGAGCTTCCCTCCCTCCAGGACATCTATACCAGGCTGTGTATGAGGAAAGCCCGGATTATCATCAGTGACTCCAACCACCCGTCCCACAGACTGCTCTCACTGTTGCCGTCAAGCAGACATCTCCACAGAATCCGATCCGGTGCTATCCAACTGATAGACAGCTTTTTTCCTCAAGCTATCAGCTACTGAACAACCAGAACTGATACTCCCTACACAGCATATCCCCACTATATCCTATATCTTGCACTTTACTTTATCTCCAACAACACAGTTCAACACTCTACTGTAGCACAAACTGCACTTTAATACTAATAATCATCTCCTATCACTGAATTACGAATCCAATGCACATCCATACTGCATTATGTTTATTAATTTATGTTATGTATAATCTGTACTTTTCGTATTTGTAATTGAGTATATTAGAACTACCCCTAAAAGTCGACTAATCATTAAATAAAATAATAATAATAATTTAAAAAAAGTAAAATAAATAAATCCACAGGCGAAGTCACGCAGTTTGTGACGGACAGATCGTTAACGGCTAGTCTACGATAATACAGTATCCTACATCAGGGAGGACATCCAAACGCTCACCTATCATTCATCAACATCAAATATGGCTTATCTGAAATATGTAAATATTAGGAACTGTACATGGCTGCTCAATCTAATGTTAACCTAGAGAAATGTGCGCTATTGTTTCTGTGTGGAGTGTAGAAGCTGAACAGCAGCCCGCGCTTACTGCAGGACAGATGGAAGCACTATATCGGGCAGTTGATCTTGATGTATGATAGTTTGTGGTTTTTGGTCATTCAGATAAGAGTAATACATTTTTCAAATCTGTAAAGACTCAACGTTTATTTGTGTGCACTCACAATAACAACAAAATGCGCTTTTGTAAAATAATGAAAGTTAACATGATGCGCTTTCTCCCATCTATCTCTGTGAACTTGAGTGCGAAAATCTGTATATATCTTTGCCTTGCAGACATTAAAAATATGTCTATAGAGAGTTAAATGTCTACTTTCAAATGAACCAATTAATGGAAAACAAATATTCTGAGACTATGTAATCCGTATAAAACAAGGTGCATCTCTACTGTGCAGATGAGTAAGTGTCCCCGAGTTCATCTCTTAAACCGAGAACAAAGAAAGCACTAATTTATCAAATTATTAAAATATTAATGCAGTCTCCTTACTGTTTTTCACTGGCACATTACTTCTGCCGGTGCTGTGGCAAGCTTTATGCGTGGGCTTATGGCTATGTAGGCAATTAAAGCCTCATTATAATGATTATAATGTTGTGTACATATTGTGTATAGTGTGTCCTGTTAACTGTAAAGTATGTCTAGTTGTATACTATATATATTGTGTATTTATAATTGTATATTGTGCAGTGTCATCTGTATATTGTCTGTAAGAATGTAAAATTGTATAGTGTCTGTAAGTATTCTGCACTGTCTGGACAAAATTTCATATGAATTTATTTGATTTAT
The DNA here is from genome assembly GCF_018340385.1 of Cyprinus carpio. NCBI lineage: Eukaryota > Metazoa > Chordata > Actinopteri > Cypriniformes > Cyprinidae > Cyprinus > Cyprinus carpio. Next base: position 1,125,198 of record NC_056585.1, on the reverse strand, counting down.
ATGGTATTGGTCCTTGGAGATCAATCAGTTTACCGATTAGAAAACTCAATTAGGTATCCACAAGGAGAACATCAAAATGGGGTGTCAAATAAACACTTGAACTTGACTGCCAAAGGACGAGGCTGTGAAGAATCAATGGTTAAAGTTAAAAATTTTTTTACCAGCGATACCACAGTAGTAAAGCCCCAACCTTGTGTCCCCGTCATTTTACTGATGACTGCTACAGCAACCTAAATGCGTACAACGCAGGATTTGCAGTACACGGGATTTTTATACAGTTCCCACATGTGTACATAAATAAATCCATCAGTTAATTTGACTATCACACGTATACGTCAAAGTGCCATAAACAATATTGACACTTACAATTGAGAAAGGTCCTGCTCCGGTCATGTTTGCGATTGACTTTCTGGTTCATCAGCAACTCTGGACACTTCCTCGTCGGACTCAGGCTCAAATTGATAAGGTACAATTGGAGCCATGTTGTCTGTTCATACAAAAATCTTCAACACTTAGCCGTAATTCCGGATATGGTGACGGGCGTTCCGTTTCCGACATGCGCTGCATGCAGTAGACCAATCACAACAGACTAGGTCATTGGACCAATCACAACAGATTAGCGTCACGCAAAGGAGAAGTTTGGAAAAATGAATCGTTGAGTGATTCGTTTGGAAGTCGTTGACCAAATAAGTCACAATGGTCTATTTAAGTCCCTATTTATTCAGCCTCTCTTGCATGGCTGGACAGCACATCTGACAGCTTTGAGTGATTATAGAGGGAGCGCTCTTTGCACACTTTCTAGGCTGTATAATACTGTCTGACTGTTTCAGAATGGGTATATTAACCTCAGAGAAAGTACCGTGTTTTGTGTCATGATTTTATTTGTCTTGATGTTTCAAGATGACTCGCTTCTGTGTTTTTCTTATGCTCCCCAGTGCGAAATGCAGCGCACTCATACAAATGCATGAATACGGTGACTGGAGATTTTTGGACATTTATTTATATATATATATATATATATATATATATATATATATATATATATATATATATATATGTTGTCTTTTATAGTCCAAGAAAAATAAGGTACAGCCTAATATGGCTTTAGAACAGCATCAGGTTGACTAACTATTAACTTAAGTTGTGAAGAGGTAAATAAACTCTAAACTATGAGAGAGAGTTAGTGAGCAAAATAAGGGTTAGTCACTACATGGACTCTTGCACTACACTAACTGTTGCACTTCACCCCGGACTACATTTAGTTATCATCATGTTTTGTTTTATTTTCAAATATAAATAGTTTAATTGCACTGATTACACATATCCGTTCACACATTCACTATGTAACACTCACTTAGATAACTTTCAAACTGCCAAGTATTGTTCTGCACATATCCCCCTCTTAGCGATAGCTGTGATACATAAGCCTTTCCGTGTTAGTTTCTAGCTTTCATACTCTTGTTTCAGTTTCTTTGTTTTCATAGTCTTGTCTCTGTTTCTAGTTTTCTTAGTTTAGTCTTTTTCTTGCCTTGCCGTGTTACTCGTGTTTTGACCCTTTTGCTCTGGATACTGGATTACCCCTCTTGCTTAGCCCTCTGGATATTGTTCGCTCATTAAATACCCATGCTTGTCCTAGGAATATTCTTTGTCTTGCCCTCTATATACCTGTTTGCCAGTGTTTGACCCATGCCTGTTACGACCACGTCTCTGTCTAATAAAAGCTTGCACATGAATCCGCACCTCTCACGACTCGTCAGCCCCATTACAGTTGGGGCCCCATACTTGAAATTTGCTTAGGGCCCCCAAATCACTTAGTCCACCCATGGCCATTTGCTAATAAATTCTTAGATTTTACTCATCAGTGTGTGTGTCATAATCTAATTACAAGTATAGCACAGATATATTTTCACTCTACACTTACTGAGTCATTCAGAGTTTTGTTCTCCTTCAAGCGATCTGTGCTGTTTCAGTTCATCTCAATGGATGCGCAGCGCACCTGTATTTGACGCACCGTAAACTCTAATGTGAAGACGCACAACTCGCCGTCGCTTTGCTGATAGAGCTGGACACAAACAGTGCTACGGACACTTTTTGCTCCACTCTAACCTCTTGCTTGGACAACTTTTGCCAACTGTCATCCAGACCAGCACGCACCACCCCATGTGCCCCCTGGCTGTCCGATGTTCTCCGTGAACATCGCTCTAAACTCAGGGCTGCAGAGAGGAAATGGTAAAAATCAAGAAACTCTTCTGACCTCAGTGTGTATCAGTTACTCCTCTCTTCCTTCTCTGCAAATGTCTTCACTGCTAAAACAACATACTACCACAACAAAATTAACAACTGTTCTGACTCTTGCACACTTTTCAAAACTTTCTCTTCACTTCTTTGTTCTCCTCTCCCTCCTCCTTCATCAACTCTTACAGCTGATGACTTTGCAGTTTTTAACTGAAATAAGACAAGAACCATCAGTGACCAATTCTCCACACCGCAGACTGATGATAACTTTATAACGACTAATACACACTCTCTCTCCTCCTTCTCTCCACTCTCAGAGATGGACGTTTCCAAACTTATCCTTTCCAATCATCCCACTACTTGTCCAATTGATCCTATCCCCTCTCACCTCCTTCAGGCCATTTCTTCTTCAGTCATACCTTCACTTACTCACATTATCAACACCTCTCTTCACTCTGGTACATTTCCCACAGCATTTAAGCAGGCTCGGGTAAGCCCACTGCTTAAGAAACCATCTCTAAATCCATCACTTTTAGAAAACTACAGACCGGTATCCCTTCTTCCATTCACTGCAAAGACACTTGAGCAAGTTCTGTTCAACCAACTCTCTATGTTTCTTGTACAGAACAACCTCCTGGACAGCAACCAATCTGGCTTCAAAAGCAGCCACTCAACTGAGACTGTTGTTTTTTGTGTTTATGAAGCTCTTCGACTGGCAAGAGCAGCTTCCAAATCCTCAGTACTCATCTTGCTGGATCTGTCTGCTACTTTTGAAACATTTAACCACCAGATTCTCCTGTCCACCCTCAGAAAGATGGGCATCTCTGGAACCGCAATCCTGTGGTTTAAGTCCTACCTCTCAGGTAGGTCCTTTAGGGTGTCTTGGAGGGGTGAGGTTTCTAAGTCACAACTTCTTGGTACTGGGGTTCCTCAAAGCTCAGTGCTTGGACCACTTCTCTTCTCCATCTACATGACGTCATTAGGAACTGCCATTCAGAAGCATGGCTTTTCTTATCACTGCTATGCTGATGACACTCAACTCTACTTCTCATTCCAACCAGATGATCCGATGGTAGCTGCTCGCATTGCAGCCTGTCTGAGAGACATTTCTAGCTAGATGAATGACCATCTCCTTCAGCTCAACCTTACTAAGACAGAACTGCTGGTGGTTCCAGCTAACCCATCGTTTCATCACAGCTACTCTATACAGCTGGGTTTGTCAACCTTCCAGGACAGCCAGAAACCTAGAAGTTGTGATCGATCATCAGTTAAGCTTCACAGACCATATTGCTACAACAACCCAGTTCTGCAGATTTGCTTTATACAACATTAGGAAGATAAGACCCTTCCTGTCAGAGCAAGCCACACAACTTCTTGTCCAAGACTGGACTATTGTAATGCTCTCTTGCTTCCTGCATGTTCTATCAGGCCTCTGCAGCTGATCCAGAATGCAGCAGCGAGTGTTGTTTTCAATGATCCAAAAAAAGCACATGTTACTCCTCTCCTCATTAGGTTACACTGGCTACCAGTAGCCGCTCGCATCAAATTCAAGGTACTGATGCTTGCCTACAAGATGACCACTGGTACGGCACCTATTTACCTGAACTCACTAGTTCTCTAGCAATCTTATGCACCCTCCAGAAGCTTGCGTTCTGCAAGTGAACGGTGCCTTGTGGTGCTATCCCAAAGAGGTTCAAAATCACTCTCACAGACCTTTTCCTGGACTGTGCCCAGCTGGTGGAATGACCTTCCAATCTCAATCTTCCAATCTCAGTCTTTACTCATCTTCAAAAAACATCTAAAGACACATCTTTTTCGCCAGCACTTGACCAACTCTTTGCTAGCAAAAAAAAAAAAAAAAAAAAAAAAAAACTAGCTATGTGTACTGTGTTAGACTAACTGAGACTTGTCATGGGACTTGTACAAACCCAATTACAAAAAAGTTGGGACACTGTACAAATTGTGAGTAAAAAAGGAATGGAATAATTTACAAATCTCATAAACGTCTCAGGTTAGCATACATTGAAAAAACACCAACGAGTTGGCTGGCAACAGCCTCTGAGGTCACTACCGGCACGACTATAAACAGGCACCGTGAGAACACGTCATTCACTTCTTCGTCTGAAGCTTGCTTCCGAAGCATGGCAGGGAGCTAGAGGACGCAGTGTCTCATTCCCTACTCAGGGAACCATGGTTACATTCGTAACCTGAGACGTTCCCTTTCAAGGGAACTTCGAACTGCGTCTTCTAGGGGTCGCTATGAGGAACAGTATACCCATGCTGCCATGCTGAGGGGAGTGCAGGCCAGAATCATGGCGAACACTAAGTACCAACTCTACCATTTCCATGGGAGTTGCCCCTGGGACGTTTAGACGGCTGTCTGTGACAGTACCCCTTACGACCAAAGGCCTAAGCTACATACCCAACTTAATTGTTAGGGCCTCGGCCCGGGGTAGAGCCGAAGGCTTGGAATCAGGAAAGATTCCTTTAAAGGGATACTGCTAAGAACCTAGCATTTTAAGTCTTACCTGTCACACACGGGCTACTGCTTGCTTTCGCATAAGCTTGCTGAAGGAGCTGTCTCAACAGATCTCCAGTAGCAACACCCTGTTTAGATAGGTATCCGAGGATACATAGGTGGAGTGGTGCCCAAGATAAACGGGGCTTTTACCAACTCAAGAAAGGGCACGAAGCAACCACGTGAAGCCCTCACCATATAGGATTTTAGAAAGAACGCAGAGTACTAGCGTGCGAACTTACCACAGTGTGGATTTCAGAAAGTGTGCAAAGACTTCACGTGCACACTTACCATATCATGGATTTTCAAATACTGTTCTAAGGAGGGGCTCTCGTGGCACTCTGATAGAGCAGCTCATAGATGGAATGGTGTATCTCAAATACAGTATGCTTGTGTCACGGTTGGTAAACCGTGGTCTCGGGTTTGCACTATGTGGGTGGAGTTTGTGTGTGTCTCTCGTCAGCACTGATTGTTTCATGTGGGCGTCTCCGTTGATTGTTCATCTGCACCAGCTGCTACTCATTACCCAATCCCTACTTATTGCCCTGTCTTTCGTCTTGTGTTTGTCAGAGTGTTGTTTGCAGTCTCCCGCACGTTTGCCTGGTTTCTCGTTCCTGTTTTCTCTGTGTGCTCATCTTCGCTGTTCGTCTGACCTCTGGAACCCCATCCACTCTTTACCACCGGATTCAACTACTCACCCCCACGGATCGCTCATCTCAGTTCCTGTGTCACGCTCTCCTGCTGCCTCGCCTCACCGCCACTTCCTGGATCACCGTCAGACATCGCCTCACCCACCTGTTGTTCTCACCTTATTCCTCGTGTATCTGACTCTGATAATAAATTCCTGTTACATTACTTGCACTTGCTTCCTCACCCTGATTTACCGTTACAGTTTGAGAGTCATCAACTTGATCTGTGGAAATAATGTTGGAGCGCTCTGGGGAAAAACAGGGAACTCAGTCTCATATAAGAGGAGAACTCCGAATTCAGAGTAGCGTGCTCATAGGCGACCCTTCTTGGAAAAGGGGAGCGCTGCTAAACTACCACGAGAATCGCCCGAATAGCCCTCATGTTGAGGGAAGCGATGCTTGAGGTGTATAAACAAATACACACTGGCTGAATGGAGCCCAAGGAACCAAGGTCTAATCATCTCAAGAAAGGGAACAAGGCGGAGCGCGTAACCCTTACCATACAGGATTTTAGAAAGTGCACATGCACACTGACCACCATGTGGTTTTCAGAATGTACACAGAGCTTAGCGTGTGTACCTAAAGGTTCCTAAGCATCGCAGAGGCGCTGAACCGCACAGGAGAGGCAAGCTCAAATTTTTACAAATCTCTGGTGAGGGGAGCATCACCTGAGGCAGCATATACAAGAAGACTTCTGTAACTGCCACCTTCACTTCCTGCTGGATGCGACAGCACAACTAAGCGGCCAGGAGACCCCTCAGGGTGACCTGGCCGGACATCCAAGAAATTCCCTGCAGTGCTGTGCCAGGCCTGATGATCAAGAAGGCTCCGCAGAAACCTGTGATCTCAGCCGTCTAATACCGGAACATGAAGCCGGATGGCTGGTGCTGACGAGTGTTTAGTAAACACTGTAACTGAGCACTGCAAAGGAAACTCACAGAGTTTATTATTAGACACATAACCACCAGCAATTTTATACACATAAGTATATACAGAAAGGGTTATCATACTCCCACCCTCCTGCGCTGGAGCCCCACTCAAGGGGCGCCTCCTTTTAGTCCGGACCATAAGCGAGATGTATTTCTTGAAGGGGCTTAGATGGCAAGGAGGGAGATTAAGAGAGGATGTCTCCCCCACAGAAAGAAAGCTCTTTCTACAGGGGGCATCCTCTCATAGCCGTTTTCGCGCACCGCCTCGATGTCGGCAAAAACTCTTATGCCGAAACCTATGGATGCGAGAAGAAAACGGCCTCTTTCATTTCTTTTCAATCTCTGTATGGAGATCAGGCTCACCTGATGAAATGAAAGGCTCACCTGAGCTGGAGGGCTATGGTTGGAAAGATAACCCTCATCGAGGCGGCCTCATGGCGTCACCTTGTTAGCGTACTTTCATGGCAAGTCCAACCTTGCCGTGGCGCGATCCATAACCTTCAACAGCTCTACATACACAGGGCAGGAGAATTGAGAAGGCTCAGCCTCAGCTTCTTCACCATCCTCAAATATCTCCTGCTTTTCCTGGCTAAAAACCCAGCAGAGCACTAACCTCAGTATCAGAAAGTGTTAAAGATATAACATCATACTCCTGAGGCTCTCTCTCGTCCGCCACCGAGAAGCTCAAAAGGGAAAGTCCCTCTCTAAATCATTCAGAAATTCTCACGAGCTCATTCTCCTCCATGCCTCAGCAGCGGCGGGTCCTGAACAGCGGGAATCAGATGGTTGCCTTTTTTTTTTTCTTTGGAAAGAGTGTCATGGTCTTGTCATGATCCTGTCTCTATCTCTCTCTTTTTCTCTCTCTGTCTCCCCCTGCTGGTTTCTCCTCTCCTGTCTCTATCTCTCTTCTTTTCTGTGTCACAGCTGACTTCACTTCTCATTAAGATAATTTCCCCTCCACCTGCTTCTCATATTGCCTTGTTATCTGGGCTACTTCTACCCTCTCGTTCTCGTGTCTCTTTGTCAGATTGTTATCTCCTAATGAAGCTGTTGCCGTCTGCACAAGAGATTAGTATTGTCCTGTCCTGTCCGGTCTAGACGGGGTTAGGTTAGTCACTCTGCTATCCCTGCCCGTTCGTCTCTGTGCTCACCCCTTTGCACCCCACAGAACCTTACCTGCTGTCCAACGCCGCGGCCTCCCCCGCTCTGCGAGCTCCGTTCCCCGGATCTCCCCTGAGCCCGGGTCAAGCCTCCGCCTCGCCAGCCTGCTGGTGGTTCCAGCCACAGAGGTCTCCTGTGTTACTTTTACCCAGCCTGCGGGTCTGCCTTGGTTTTCACCTTTTGTACTCCTTATTTGGATTTTCCTGTGGCTTTCCTTTGTTTGATTAAAGACTGTCATTTTGCCCTCGCATTTGAGTCCTCTTCCTTCAATACCCATCACAGAACAATCTGACCAATATGATGGACTCAGCGAGTGGCAGCCCGTTCCAGACCGCCGTTGAGCACCAGGGCGTCCTCCTCGGTAAGCATGAGGAGGACATCTCTGCTACCCGACACGCCGTCGGTTCTTTGGCCGCCCAGATGTCCGAGCTGTCCAGCCAGGTTCACAACATCCGTCTCCAGCCGTCCGCCTCTCAGTGTCCTCCTGTTCAGACGGAGCCTCGGATAAATAATCCTCCGGCCTATTCGGGTGAGCCAACACAGTGCCGCGCCTTCCTTACTCAGTGCGAGGTGGTCTTCTCGCTCCAGCCCTTCACATATGCTAAGGAGAGAGCCAAGGTTGCTTTTGTTCTTTCACTCCTCCACGGGCGAGCTCGCGAGTGGGGAACGGCCAACTGGGAGACTGAGGCGGAGTGCATCTCAAGCTTTGAGCGTTTTAAGGAGGAGATGATCCGGGTCTTCGACCGCTCCGCCTATGGAGAGGAGGCTTCCCGTCGGCTTTCCACACTTCGGCAGGGGAGACGATCCGTGCCGGATTTCTCCATTGAATTCCGGACCCTCGCTACCACCTGCGGGTGGAATCAACCCGCCCTGACCGCTCGCTTCCTGGAGGGCTTGTCTCCTGAGGTACGGGACGAGGTCCTCGTTCGTGAGATCCCTACCCGGCTCGACGATCTAATCGACCTGGCCATCCGTGTGGAGAGACGGTTTTGACCAACGCCGTCGTGCTCATCGCCTGGAGGAGAGTCTTTTCTCGTCGCCTCGTGTCAGCCCCTCCCACTCTGAACCTGAACCTATGCAGCTGGGTGGCCTGCGTATTTCTTCTAAGGAGCGTCAGAGGAGGATTCAGAACCGCCTCTGTATGTACTGTGCTAGTGCCTCTCACTTTGTGTCTTCCTGTCCGGTAAAAGCCAACGCTCGCCAGTAGGAGGAGGGTTACTGGCGAGCGCTACCACTAACACTATCCCTTCCACTTCCTGCACGACACTTCCAGCGCATCTCCAGTGGGCGGGGTCGTCAGCCTCCTGTGCGGCCTTGATCGATTCTGGGGCCGAGGGAAACTTTGTGGATGAGAAGTGGGCGCTCCAACAAGGTATTCCGCTCACACCGCTAAGAGACTCCACCCTTTTATTTGCCCTTGATGGCAGCGCCCTACCTAGGGTACAGAAACAGACGATCTCATTAACTCTGACCATCTCTGGCAACCATAAAGAGACAATTTCCTTTTTTATTTTTCAGTCTCCTTTTACTCCTTTAGTACTGGGGCACCCTTGGTTAGAACTTCACAATCCACACATTGACTGGGCTAAGGGGTCTGTTTTGTCCTGGAAGTTGTCATGTCATGTTAAGTGTTTAGCCTCGGCTGTTCCCCCCGTGTCTTCTGTTTCTGTGTTGCAGGAGGAGACGGGAGATCTGACTGGGGTACAGGAGGAGTATCACGATTTGCGGGGGGTTTTCAGCCGTTCTCGAGCCATGTCTCTTCCGCCCCATCGCCCGTATGACTGCGCTATTGATCTCCGCCCGGGGACCACGCCCCCTCGGGGTAGGCTCTACTCCCTTTCCGCTCCCCGAACGGCAGGCTTTAGAGAATTATTTATCTGAGTCCCTCAGTGCCGGCACAATCGTCCCTTCCTCGTCGCCTGCCGGCGCCGGATTTTTTTTTGTTAAGAAAAAAGACGGCTCTTTGCGCCCATGCATAGATTATCGGGGGGCTGAACGACATCACTGTTAAGAATCGTTACCCACTGCCGCTGATGTCCTCAGCCTTTGATATCCTGCAGGGGGCAAAAGTCTTTACCAAGCTCGACCTACGCAACGCTTACCATCTCGTACGCATTCGGGAGGGGGACGAGTGGAAGTCCGCCTTTAACACGCCCCTCGGCCACTTCGAGTATAGAGTCCTTCCCTTCGGATTGGTTAACGCCCCCGCCGTCTTTCAAGCTCTGATCAATGACGTCCTTCGGGATATGCTCAATTTATTCGTTTTTGTCTATCTCGATGACATTTTGATTTTTTCACCCTCTCTCCAGATTCATGTGCAGCACGTTCGCCGCGTTCTCCAACGATTGCTCGAGAATCGACTCTTTGTTAAGGCCGAGAAGTGCTCCTTTCATGCTTCGTCTATAACGTTTCTAGGCTCCGTTATCTCAGCAGAGGGGATCAGTATGGACCCTGCCAAGGTCCAGGCCGTGCTCGATTGGCCCGTCCCTGATTCTCGTGTTTCGCTACAGCGCTTTCTCGGTTTTGCTAATTTCTATCGTCGCTTTATACGCAACTTCAGCCAGGTGGCCGCGCCACTCACCGCCCTCACTTCGGTTAAGTCTCGTTTCGGTTGGTCCGGTCCTGCGCAGGAGGCATTTGACCGGCTAAAGACCCTTTTTTTACGTCCGCACCCATCCTCCTCACTCCAGATAGCTCAAGACAGTTTATCGTTGAGGTCGACGCCTCCGAGGTAGGGGTGGGAGCCGTTCTTTCCCAGCGGGTCAGCGTCGGATAATAAGATACACCCCTGCGCGTACTTCTCACACCGCCTTTCCCCCGCGGAACGTAATTACGATGTCGGGAATCGTGAGCTCCTCGCCATCCGCTTGGCATTGGGGTGAGTGGCGGCAGTGGTTAGAGGGGTCCTCTGTCCCTTTCATCGTTTTGACTGATCATCGCAATTGAGAATACATTCGCTCCGCCAAGAGATTGAACTCGCGTCAGGCTCGTTGGGCCCTTTTCTTTACGCGTTTTGATTTTGTCATTTCATACCGTCCGGGCTCTAAGAACGGTAAGCCGGACGCGTTGTCTCGACTTTTCGACCCCTCGATCGGCCGCACCCCCCAAAAGGCGATTATTCCTCCCGGTCGGGTGGTGGGGGCTACGGTCTGGGGAATCGAGAAACAGGGTTAAGCGCGCACTCTCTCACGTCGCTACTCCCCGTAACTGCCCTAGGGGCAGCCTCTTTGTCCCGGTTCCCACACGATTGGCAGTTCTACAATGGGCTCATTCCTCTAGACTAGCGGTTCATCCCCGGTGTTCGAGGTACTATCGCATTTATCCGCCAGCGTTTCTGGTGGCCCTCTTTAGAACGTGATGCGCGCCGTTTTATCGCCGCCTGCTCTATTTGTGCCCAGACCAAGGCGGGCAATTCCCCACCTGCTGGTCTCCTCCAGCCGCTACCTGTTCCCTCTCGCCCGTGGTCCCATATCGCTCTCGACTTTATCACCGGTCTTCCGCCCTCGGCCCGGTAAGACGGTCATCCTGACGGTAGTCGACCGCTTTTCTAAATCGGCGCACTTCATTCCCCTTACCAAACTACCCTCTGCTAAGGAAACGGCCCAGATTATGATTGATAATGTGTTTAAGTTTCATGGCTTGCCCACCGACGTCGTGTCCGATAGGGGCCCGCAATTCGCCTCGCAGTTCTGGAGAGAATTTTGCCGTCTCATAGGTGCAACTGCTAGACTTTCCTCGGGTTTTCACCCACAGACTAATGGCCAGGCCGAGCGAGCCAATCAGATTGTTGCCCGCATGCTCCGCAGTCTAGCCTTTCGCAATCCCTCGTCTTGGGCCGAACAGCTATCCTGGGCTGAGTATGCTCATAATTCCCTCCCTTCCTCGGCCTCTGGTATCTCTCCCTTTCAATGTTGCCTCGGCTATCAACCACCCTTATTTTCATCCCAAGAGACCGACTCTTACTGCCCGTCCGTTCAGACCTTTATCATTCGCTGTAAGCGAACCTGGAAGAGGGTGAGATCTGCACTATGTCGTCCAAAGAGACGCATGTGCGTGGCTGCTAATAGATCGCGTGTCAAAAGTCCTCGCTATGTCGCGGGGCAGAGGGTTTGGCTATCTACATCTAATTTACCCCTCCAGTCTGACTCCCGTAAACTGGCCCCCCGCTTCATCGGACCGTTCCGCATTATCAAGATCGTTAACCCTGTCGCTGTCAAACTCCGGTTGCCGCAAAATCTTCGTCGTGTGTTCACCCGGGTGTTTCACGTCTCCTGCATTAAACCGGTCTCTCCCGCCCCCCCCCCCCACTTCTTTCTCTGCCGTTCGTATCGAAGACTCCCCGGTCTACACCGTCCGCAGGATCATAGATAGGCGGCGTCGGGGTCGTGGTCACCAATACTTAGTCGATTGGGAGGGGTATGGTCCTGAGGAGAGGAGTTGGGTCTCCCCTAAGGATATCCTGGACCCCTCGCTCATTGATGATTTCCTCCGGTCTCGCCAGCATTTCCCCGCTGGAGCGCCGGGAGGCGCTCTTTGAGGAGAGGGTACTGTCATGGTCTTGTCATGATCCTGTCTCTATCTCTCTCTCTTTTCTCTCTCTCTGTCTCCCCCTGCTGGTTTCTCCTCTCCTGTCTCCCCCGCTCTTCGCTTCTGTGTCACAGCTGACTTCACTTCTCATTAAGATAATTTCCCCTCCACCTGCTTCTCATATTGCCTTGTTATCTGGGCTACTTCTACCCTCTCGTTCTCGTGTCTCTTTGTCAGATTGTTATCTCCTAATGAAGCTGTTGCCGTCTGCACAAGAGATTAGTATTGTCCTGTCCTGTCCGGTCTAGACGGGGTTAGGTTAGTCATCTGCTATCCCTGCCCGTTTCGTCTCTGTGCTCACCCCTTTGCACCCCACAGAACCTTACCTGCTGTCCAACGCCGCGGCCTCCCCGCTCTGCGAGCTCCGTTCCCCGGATCTCCCCTGAGCCCGGTCAAGCCTCCGCCTCGCCAGCCTGCTGGTGGTTCCAGCCACAGAGGTCTCCTGTGTTACTTATACCCAGCCTGCGGGTCTGCCTTGGTTTTCACCTTTTGTACTCCTTATTTGGATTTTCCTGTGGCTTTCCTTTGTTTGATTAAAGACTGTCATTTTGCCCTCGCATTTGAGTCCTCTTCCTTCAATACCCATCACAAAGAGAGACGAACAAAGACATCGCGTGTGTGCTCTTCACCCAAACAAATGTGTGTCATCGGGTGTCAAAAAAACGCCGACACGGATGCACAGATTGTCTAAACGCTTGCTAGTAGTCGCCATGATAGACAGAGAAAGAGTGCTCTTACCGGTTCTTTCAGATGCACGCTTCAAACAAAACAGTCAGTGAAGACGAAGAAGAGAATGACGTGTTCTCGTGGTGCCTGTTTATAATCGTGCCGGTAGTGACGTCAGAGGCTGTCGCTGGCCAACTCGTTGGTGTTTTTTCAATGTATGCTTCAGACACAGGTCACGACGAGGTGTTCTCCATAGCGACCCCTAGAGGATGCAGTTCGAAGTTCTTTTGAAAGGGAACTCATATTTTATTCACAATAGAATATAGATAACATATCAAATGTTGAAAGTGACACATTTTGATATGTCATGCCAAATATTGGCTCATTTTGGATTTCATGAGAGCTACACCTTCCAAAAAAGTTTGGACAGGTAGCAGTAAGAGGCCGGAAAAGTCAAATGTATATATAAGGAAAAGCTGGAGGACCAATTTGCAACTTATTAGGTCAATTGGCAACATGATTGGGTATAAAAAGAGCCTCTCAGAGTGGCAGTGTCTCTCAGAAGTCAAGATGGGCAGAGGATCACCAATTCCCCCAATGCTGTGGCAAAAAATAGTGGAGCAATATCAGAAAGGAGTTTCTCAGAGAAAAATTGCAAAGAGTTTGAAGTCATCATCATCTACAGTGCATAATATCATCCAAAGATACAGAGAATCTGGAACAAACTCTGTGCGTAAGGGTCAAGGCCGGAAAACCATACTGGATGTCCGTGATCCTCGGGCCCTTAGACGGCACTGCATCTCATACAGGAATGCTACTGTAATGGAAATCACAAATTGGGCTCAGGAATACTTCCAGAAAACATTATCGGTGAACAAAAAGGACAAGGACAACCCAAGTTGTTATCAGCGCTCAGTTCAGAACCCTGCATCTCTGATGGTATGGGATTGCATGAGTGTGAGTGGCATGGGCAGCTTACACATCTGGAAAGGCACCATCAATGCTGAAAGGTATATCCAAGTTCTAGAACAACATATGCTCCCATCCAGACGTCGTCTCTTTCAGGGAAGACCTTGCATTTTCCAACATGACAATGTCAGACCACATACAGCATCAATTACAACATCATGGCTGTGTAGAAGACAGATCCGGGTACTGAAATGGCCAGCCTGCAGTCCAGATCTTTCACCCATAGAAAACTTTTGGCGCATCATAAAGAGGAAGATGCGACAAAGAAGACCTAAGACAGTTGAGCAACTAGAAGACTGTATTAGACAAGAATGGGACAACATTCCTATTTCTAAACTTGAGCAACTTGTCTCCTCAGTCCCCAGACGTTTGCAGACTGTTATAAAAAGAAGAGGGGATGCCACACAGTGGGAAACATGGGCTTGTCCCAACTTTTTTGAGACGTGTTGATGCCATGAAATTTAGAATCAACTTATTTTTCCCTTAAAATGATAATTTTTTTCAGTTTAAACATTTGATATGTCATCTATGTTGTATTCTGAATAAAATATTGAAATTTGAAACTTCCACATCATTGCATTCTGTTTTTATTCACAATTTATACAGTGTCCCAACTTTTTTGGAATCAGGTTTGTATACTGTTGTTGTTCTCTCGCTGGTCTGATTGCTTCTATTGTTCTCATTTGTAAGTCGCTTTGGATAAAAGCATCTGCGGTTCAATACTGAAGACACCTGGTGCCACACTCTAATCAGCTAATTAACTCAAAACACCTGCAAAGGCATTTAAATGGTCTCTCAGTCTAGTTCTGTAGGCTACACAATCATGGGGAAGACTGCTGACTTGACAGTTGTCCAAAAGATGACCATTGACACCTTGCAAAAGGAGGGCAAGACACAAAAGGTCATTGCAAAAGAGGCTGGCTGTTCACAGAGCTCTGTGTCCAAGCACATTAATAGAGAGGCAAAGGGAAGAAAAAGATGTGGTAGAAAAAAATGTACAAGCAATAGGGATAACCGCACCCTGGAGAGGATTGTGAAACAAAACCCATTCAAAAATGTGGGGGAGATTCACAAAGAGTGGACTGCAGCTGGAGTCAGTGCTTCAAGAACCACTGAGACATGGGTTTCAGCAGTCGCATTCCTTGTGTCAAGCCACTCTTGGACAACAGACAGCGTCAGAAACGTCTCGCCTGGGCTAAAGACAAAAAGGACTGGACTGCTGCTGAGTGGTCCAAAGTTATGTTCTCTGATGAAAGTAAATTTTGCATTTCCTTTGGAAATCAGGGTCCCAGAGTCTGGAGGAAGAGAGGAGAAGCAATCAATCCACGTTGCTTGAGGTCCAGAGTAAAGTTTCCACAGTCAGTGATGGTTTGGGGTGCCATGTCATCTGCTGGTGTTGGTCCACTGTGTTTTCTGAGGTCCAAGGTCAACGCAGCCGTATACCAGGAAGTTATAGAGCACTTCATGCTTCCTGCTGCTGACCAACTTTAATGAGATGCAGATTTCATTTTCCAACAGGACTTGGCACCTGCACACAGTGCCAAAGCTACCAGTACCTGGTTTAAGGACCATGGTATCCCTGTTCTTAATTGGCCAGCAAACTCGCCTGACCTTAAACCCATAGAAAATCTATGGGGTATTGTAAAGAGGAAGATGCGATATGCCAGACCCATAAATGCAGAAGAGCTGAAGGCCACTATCAGAGCAACCTGGGCTCTCATAACACCTGAGCAGTGCCACAGACTGATCGACTCCATGCCACGCCGCATTGCTGCAGTAATTCAGGCAAAAGGAGCCCCAACTAAGTATTGAGTGCTGTACATGCTCATACTTTTCATCTTCATACTTTTCAGTTGGCCAAGATTACTAAAAATCCTTTCTTTGTATTGGTCTTAAGTAATATTCTAATTTTCTGAGATACTGAATTTGGGATTTTCCTTAGTTGTCAGTTATAATCATCAAAATTAAAAGAAATAAACATTTGAAATATATCTGTCTGTGTGTAATGAATGAATATAATATACAATATAATATATAGAGGGTTGGGCACTCATACTTTTCAAAGGGGAAAAAATATTCATTGTTTTTATTTATTATTTATGTATTTGTTTTTTGTTGTTGTTGTTTTTACATTGTTTGTTGATTTTGTTCATCCATTTATGAATTGATACTTTTTTTGTTGTTAACACTTTAAATATTTTTTAAAAATGCAATGCAAATCAGCTTCTCTTGCTCTCATTAGTATCACCAACACATTATTTTTAAGAGTAACATCACTGAACTTTATTACTTTATTATTATATTGTAGTAACATTACAATATACTTCAAAATAATTGACCACTATACTGTAACACTGAATAATCAGTTATGAATGAGTTATGGCACAAAGACATGACCAAAAGATTGTTTGTGTAAAAGTGCTTTTAAAACAATTAAAAAGGTGGTGTATTTTAAGCTCTCCATGACTTGAGCAATATCAGAAACCAACTGAGGAAAGATCAACAAAGATGAAAAGTCAGCTATTTAACTCATAAATCTATTGTCCACTTACTTTGGAGTAATCCGTTAAATGATTGAGATGAAATTCTGACAGTGTTTTAACAAATATAGACTGTACATGTCTGACAAGACTGAACACATTTGATGTCAAAAATACTTTTTTGCAGAATATGTGATGAGGGTTTGCAGACAGGATGTTATGAAAGTTTCATTTGATCATCTGTGAAAGAAGTTTTGTTTTCAGTGGATACTGACAAGACATTAACTTGAAAATCTACACAGATTCACTCAGTAGCAACCCCTGAACAATCACATGCTGAGAATGTAACAGAAATTAGGCTGAAAGGAAAGATATCTGACTAAAATCATAGTTTTAAGAAAAAAAAAAGAAAGAAAGAAAGAAAGAAAGAAAGATGTATGTTTTAAGGGTAACTAAAAACATTATAGATAATGTTATAGTAATTATAGATGTGATTCCAAACATTAATTACAGATGTAATTACAGGAATGTATTTTTAAATGGAAGTACATGTACAAAATAAGTGCACTGTATAAAATTACAGATTTAAATTTAAGTACATCATAGTTACAGACTAGATAAAAACAACAGTAAAGCAAAAACAACATCTCTCAGGAGATTTTTTTCTCTTTTTTTCTCTCTCTCTTCATCACGGGCACAGATCAGGCAACACTGTGAGATAAATAGCAGAAGTAAGAATAAAATAAAAAATAAAAAAACAAAAAAAAAATAAAACAGCAGAAAACTGTTCACACCCCCACAGGAAACTAATAAATGAGTCAGTGTGAGCTGACAGAAACAGAAAGTACAACGTCTGAGATACAAGATTAAGGATCACTTTTAAAAATACATATTTAAAAAAATCTAAATAAAGGTTGCAAAGGTGATGTGCTTCCAAAGCGAGAGGCTGGAGTGATGTATAGACGGTGAGCTTATCTGCAGAAACGTTATCTGCTTTGGGTTGAGAGCACATGTTGATGTGTGTTCCTGTCAGAGAGGACAGTCCAGTACTTCATTTATACGGTAAGATATTCTTTTTATACACATTTCATTGGGTGCAGGTCAGACCATTATTGTCAGCTGTTAAAGCTTGTTAGCTGAGGTAGACCTAATACTAAACCTTAACTAAAATAATGCTAACAGATTCTTCTGAGCAGAGCAGGATATGAGTATAATGGGTTGACATGCATGGGCATCATTTTTACATGCTTTCAAAACTCAGTAAGGCCAAACATGTTTCTCTGCGTTCTATTGTCTGACAGAAAGATTGATTCTGGTGACACTTACGCTCTTGTAACACATACTCGCTCATTCAGTTCATGTGAACATGAACAGTGCATTTTTGAGACACAATACATACTTGGGAAATTGAGTTGAATCTAAAGATAGCCTTAATCACAATGTTAAATAGTATTAATTAGGGCCTGAGCACCGCGGTGCGGGGACCCTCTTGGAATTGCTCCGTCTTCTTCTTCTTCTTCTTCTCCAAAGTGAATCGTATTTTTGAGGGCCTAAACATAATCCAAAACTCACGAAACTTTGCACACGCGTCAGAACTGGTGAAAATTTACATCTGATATAAGTTTCAGAAGTGGGTGTGGCAAAATGGCCGATAGCGTTACGTGTAAAATTTCAACGGAGTGCGCCTCGAGCTACGTTTTATGTACATGCATTAAAATCAGTACACACGTGTAACACACCATTACCTACAAAAAAGTCTCTTCACTCTAAAAAATGCTGGGTTAAATATAACCCAGTGCTGGGTTAAAAAGGGACCAACCCAGCAGTTGGGTTGTTTTGACCAGAGGTGGATAGTCCAGGGGCCAAAGAGTAAAAGTCCTGACATATTTTTGCTCCACCCATGAGCTAAGCAGCTGATTTCACCACAGGAGGAACCAAGTCATTCCTTTCAAGTCACAAACGAGTCTCAAGTCAAATCCCAAGTCCCCAAAGAGTTAAAAGTTAATGAGATAATTAAGTGACTAATTAAATGATGATTGTGCGTTAGTGATGAACACCTGCTGTTATTGAGAATTACAGAAGATCAGATGTTGATGTTTTATTGGTTAAAATGATGCAACCATCATGGACATCAGTGTTTGCTTTAGTTGGACTCTTGATCCTTGACCTGTTGTGTTTGATCTCTCTCTGTAGAAATGCATGTGGTGTTGTACAATGATGAGATATTAGCTGTTTATATGTGATGAAATAAGCCTCATGAGCTGGACTGATTTTGCTCAAAATGACTTTCTTCCATTTATATGTTTAGGTTTCGCACTAAGAACTCTGTGAAACTACAGCAAAGTGTGTTGTTCTAATAGATATAGTGAATTAATTATTTATACACACACACACACACACACACACACACACACACACACACACACACACAAAAATTAACTACTGTGCTATTTAGACACACTCAGACATCAAGAACCAGTATACGAATCTCAACAATGGTGACAATCAACAAAATGCTTCATGATGCAATGCATGCTGGTTAACACCATAGTAAAAACTCCCATCATGCACTGCAGTATGAAAAATTATTGTCATCACAGTTGAGCCTGAGCTGATACAGCTTTTTTTATTTTTGTTCAATATTGACACATTAAGGTGGCATTTGTTTAATAGGCTTTTTTTTTTTTTTTTCTTTGCAGTTCTTAAGTGAATGTATGTCAGTTAATAAACCAAATAGAGAGACCGCTCTATGATATTCACTTATCATGAGTTATTAGCAGAAATTGCAAGTTACTCTGCTACTTCAAGCTTTTGATTCAGCAATGCACAAATGTTTGCTGTGAAACAATTTTGCAATCGCTTAGAAACAAACTACTTTGAATTATAAAAAGGGTCAAGAGACCAATTAAAGCAAACCTTGACCACAGTTACGGTGCCATCTTGTGTGTGTTTAAAAAAAAAAAAAAAATCAGTTGATTTAATCTAAGGCTGTGGCTGAAGTCAGTTGTAGTTCTTGTGTTTCACTTTTCTTCAATGATGTTGACTGTTAACAGCAGATGTTCATCACTAATGTGCAATCATCATTTAATTAATCACTTAATTATATCATTAACTTTAACTCTTTGAGGACTTGGGATTTAATATGGGACTTGCTTGTGAAAGGAATGACTTGGTTCTCCTCTGGTTAAAACAGCTTGAGTTCATGGGTGGAATAAACATATGGCAGGACTTTTACTTTCTGACCCCTGGACTTTATACCTCTGCCAACCGCTGGGTCAAAACAACCTAACAGTTGAGTTGGTCCCTTTTTGAACCCATCGCTGGCTTATATTTAACCCAGCATTTTTTAGAGTGTTGGTACAAAATCCAAACCCCAACAGGAAGTATGTTATCTTGAATTTCCTGTACGGTTTTTGTGCAGTTTTTGCCATTTCCATGCCTTATACTTTGACAAACTCCTCCTACAGTTTTAATCGGATCATCTTCAAATGAGGGTGAGGGTGATCATTAGACCTTTGTGACGTTAAATTGCGAAGATGTTGAGTTTTTGTCAAGGGGTGTGTCCCTGGCGGCCTGACAAAGTTTGATGTTTCGCCATGAAACAGGAAGTTGCTGTAACTCAGGCAAGCAATGTCTGATCTGCCCCAATCTTCACACGTTTGATAGGTGTTATATCCTGAACAAACACCCATGCCCAAATTCAGTTATAGTCTTAGCGCCACCTGCTGGTAACAGGAAGTGACATGTTTAACACTGTTATGGACTCCTAGCAAAATAATGAATAATAGTAAAATAGTGTTAAGTAGGCTGGCAACATTCTAGAAGCATGCTAAAACATGCTAGCAACACTTAGCTTAGTGTTAAAGCATGCTATTAATACAGTGAAGCAGAACATTACTGTAACTCGTGCATACAATGCCCAATCTGCCTCAAACTTCACATGTTTGATTAGAGTCCTGGCCTGAAGACATCTACATGTTCATATTTGGTTATAGTTATAGTGCCACCTACTGGCAACAGGAAGTAACATGTTTTACACTGTTATGCACTATTAACAACACAGTAAAATATGCTATTGTGTGCTAAACATGCTAGAAATATTCTCAAACATGCTAGCAACACTTACTAAATGCTAAAGCATGCTATTAATACTCTGTAACAGGAAGTTGTTGTAACTCATGCATACAGTGCCCAATCTGCCTCAAACGTCACACGTTTTATAGGAGTCCAGGCCTGAACACATCTAAAGGCCAAGATTCAATTATAATTATAGCACCACCTGCTGGCAACAGGAAATATCTTGTTTCACACTAACTTGCAATGCGTGATCTGCCCTAAACTTCACGTTTGTAAGAGTCGTGGCCTGAATACATCTACATGCCAATATTTAGTTATAATCATAGCACGACCTGGTGGCAGCAGGAAATTTGGTACAATGTTTACCAGTTTATAAGCACTTTGCCCAACGTCCGCTGTTCTCTTATGGCCACTGGTTGGTGATGAGCCCAGGTGCATTGGCCCTTTCATCGCTGCTTGCAGCTTTAATATTATTAATACTACTACTAATATGTCTAATAAAAGATTAATTAGCATAAAAGTATTTAGTTGATTTAGACAAATGGGACAGTGGTTGGTGGTTGAAAGGCCTGGGTTGTGCTCAGATTCTGGGTTAAGGGTAAACAGACTCTAATCTTCTGCTGTCCATAACTTTACAGTCAACAGAGTCCAGGAAATATGTTTTTTTTTTCTTCATCAATGTAACTTCTAATCTGTTAACCTTTATGCTCCTTTAAATGTAAAGTTATTTACAAGACAGTTTATAGCAATATTATTTTAATCAGTCTCTTTCCTTTCTTACTTAGATCTAAAGTGAACACAAAAAAGCCTTTTTTTCCTTTCTAGATATACCTTTCATATTATGTATAAGTTTTTACAATTATTATTATTTTTTTTGTCTTACTGTTTAACTTTACTGTAATATTGGTGCATCTAGATTTTACAGATAAAAATAATTTGGTTATGTTTGTTTGTAGGTTTCAATATCTAACAATTTATACAGTCTGAAAAAGTAACATCAATCATGAATAATAAATGCAGTCAAGTAGGATGACATGTTTCTGTGAAACGCACTTGCTGATCTAGACCAGTAACACAGTGCACAAGTATGAATATGGAAAGTCCCATACTGAGAAAAATGACATGGTCTCATGGTGAACCGTGCACAAAAACCCACAGACTGACACACAGTCTCCGAAATCAAAGAGGAAAAAGGGCTGCATGTTCATCATACGGAAATGTGGCCAGTATCTTGTTTTAGTTGTGAGGGGGAACGGGTCACAGCTAGTGTGTGAGAGGTGGAGGACAATGATGCGAAACAACACCCATATCTTATTCCTCTCCAAAAACACAAACCACACATCGTGAATCAGTAGGTCAGAAATGCAGTTTCTATGTTCAGGATTCATGGATAGTTGTCCGTGTGCTCAGTACAGATGCAGGCTGATGTCTCCTCAGGTCTCCTCACAGAGAGTTGAGACGGGGAGCAAGGGAATCCATCGAAAACATACTTTTTTCACCGTAACACCATTTTGGAGAATATGAGCTGAACGCAGGCAGCTTACGCTCTTCTGTGCCAGCTGCGCCACAAGAATACGCTGTTTTCTTTGAAATCAAAGTGTTAATACACTTAGAAAACGTATCCTTGTGTTGCAGCTGACACAGAAGAGCATACGCTGCCTGCGTTCAGCTCATATTCTCCAAAATGGCGCTACGCTGATGTGGAGTGACACAGAGGAGACGAATTGTTGATTAAAGTCATTATTTTTGTTTTATTCACGTACAAAAAGTATTGTTGTCGCTTCATAATGTTACAGTTGAACCACTAATGGCAGATGGACTATTCTGACGATGTTTTTCATACTTTTCTGAACCTTGACAGTGTATTTTACTTGGCAGTCTACAGGACAGTCACAAGCCTCCCTGTTTTCATCCAAAAATATTTTAAATTGTTTTCCGAAGACGAAGGAAGCTTTTACGGGTTTGGAATGACATGGGGGTAAGTGATTAATGAAAAAAAAAAAAAAAAAAAACATTTTGGGGTGGAGTATCCCTTTAAATAAGAATAAAGTGTGTGTGTATCAGGAATCATGCCTTCAGTTGCTGAAGCCACTATATTTTTATCATCCATTTGAAACAAATCTATAGTTTATATAAGGAATAACTGATGTCAGGCTGTTGAATTATTAGAAAAATACTTCACACCCAAGGTGATGATGCGCTCAAGAGTGAAATTTATATCACTTATCTACATGTGTATTTATTGAACAATATTGAACAAAGCACTTGTGAATTTGAGATGTCCAGATAAGGAGAAAGCAGAACTGAGAAAAAAAAAGCATTATATATATATATATATATATATATATATATATATATATATATATATATATATATATATATATATATATATATATATTTATTTATTTCTACTTTCTGATTATTTTGATACCTCCGCTTCACAAGTGCTGCTGGTATTACTCAATAAATACTTTTTTTCCCCTTGTTGATTTTGTGAAGTTGCACCAGAACACCCATACAACACTTTTACATGGTTATTTATATGAATCACTGTAAAAATGTAAGCTTTAATTAGAATTTTAACAACTGCATATATAATTACATTCTATAATTCTTAACAGATAATTGGATCAGTGCTCATTTAATGATAGTTTTCTGATGTCATCATGATTTCTGTAATACAGCCCTTTAATGAATCATAGCTAACACTTCACTGAATACCTCTTTTAGCTTTTAGATAGATATTTTGTTTGTTTGTTTGAAGCTATTTACTGATCTTCTATCAGTTATGTAGCTAAAACAGTTGCACAGTGAGTGTGGAAGAATACATAAACTGGACTTTTACTGCCTAATGCCACAGATATGTTAAAACTACACTTAAAATATTTACTATCAAATACTATAAAACAACAACAACAACACTTAAAAAAAAAACTAGCAACATATAGGCTATGTAGCCTATGTCTTGCTGCATATTGGACAGTTAATCTCATTACATAATAATAATAAAAATAATATCCTCAATACCGTTTTTTATTATTTATTATTACTAATCTCACAACAGATCATCCAAAAGTCAGTGTTTTGTAACATTTCAGCATGTTAAGCATACTTTTCACAACACAATATAAGCGTTTCACCTATATATATTTATGCTATATATGTGTTATTTTCATACTTTAACTTCCTTTCATAATGTTATTGCTCTCAAACGTTTCATTTGCCTCTGTTCTTGTTCAGTTTAAGAACTTTGTTATAAAATATAGAGAGATTTGCGATTTGAGAACACAGAGCAAGATAGCCTGTTAACCTGCAACCCCCATTATGGGACTCACAGCTGAAAATGCCCTATCTAACGTATAAAAAAAAAAAAAAAAAAAACATTTCCTGACTTTAGTGTGCACACAATTTTGGTGTTTTTGGAAATAAGACCCTTTGGCTTTACTATCCATCATCCAGAGTTGATAATGCTCAAAAAGATAAAAAGTTATAAACACTGAAGTGCCTTGAAAAAAATTGTACCACACTGAATTATTATTATTATTATTTTTTTTTATTTATTTATTTTTCGTATAAAAATACATGAAATCAGTCCTGGAACAATCCAGAAAAGTAATGGGTTGAAAGTCACATGTCTCATGAGTTTCTATTTCAAATCTGAAGATTCCTGAAATTAGATTCCTGCAACCAGTTTTCTGAGACTATGTCATGTATGTAATATAGCATCCACACTGATAGATGCTCATATAGTCAATAATCACATGTTGATGGCCGGTGATACAGATGGTAATCATACAGATGCACCATATAGTCAATAATCACACTCTATTCATATAGACCGCATTTACACTGACAGCTGTCATAAACACAGTAATCACATGCTGATGTGCGCTCAGACAGATGGTAATCATGCAGATACAGCCACATTCCCCAAAAAACACACACAAATATGAAAGAAAGAAATAATTATTTGTGCAAAAAGCCGATCGCTAAGTTATGTCTCCATCAGGTGTCAGGTGCGTCACAGCACGTGTCACGAGCCGTCATGTGAGAGCGGCAGAATTCAGATAAACAATATTCTGCGTATCTTTGACTTTTTTTTGTAGATAGTCTCATTCTGTTTGTGACACTGTATGCTTCAAAAACATGCTGTTTTTTACTACCTAAGACGCAGTTTTTTGAGCGTAAGTCATTCCGTAATGGATACAAATAATAGTGTCCCCAAAGAAATGAGAAAACAGTAAACAAAGGAATTATTATCCATATTACAACGTTATTGCTTCATTGGACTAAAAGTGCTCTTTGGGATGCCGTTCAGTGGACCCTTAAACTGGGATTTACAGCTGTGGATGTTTATGACTAGTTATTACGACGAATCTAGTATGTACTGCGTTTTGATTATGCATGTCTTGATGTGTACTAATTACACAAATTTAGCAAATACATTCCTTATAAGCTTTCAATTGAAAAACAGCGATCTGTCATCAGTGCTTGAGGCTTAGACCTTTATAATGATATATAGTTTGTAAAGATTAATTTTGTCCCATTTCATTTAATCTATTCGTAAACACTGACACATGCAAACAAAGAGCGTTCAGTGCGTCGGCATTCAGGTGCAGGCTAACAGAGTACAAGATAGATGAAACAATCAAAAAATATGTCTCTGTCAGATCTTTCAGTCACACAGCATTTTACATTACAGTGTGGCATGTGATACTGTAAACAGTGGCCTTACCATGGTAAATACTGCCACATTACTGTAAGTCATCCTTCATCTGTGTCACACCTTGTTTTGGGGTTTGTTTCATGTTCTTGTTTTCATGTCTTTTATTTTGTAGTTTGATTCATGCTGTTAGTGTCATGTTTCCCTTGCCCTCATGTATCTCTGCCTTGTGTATGTGTCATGTTCTCATTGGTTATTGTCTTGTCATGGGATTATCAGTTCTGTTTGCTTATTGGTTGCTTTTGTCATGTGCCTTGTTCCTCATTGGTTGGTAAGTGTCATGTGACCCTTTTTGTTTGGTACAAATAGCCCTCATGTTCCCATTGTTCTTGGTCATGTATTGATGTTGTAATCTGCTGTCAGTGAGTTAAATCTGTTCATGCCTAGTCAAGTCTGTTCAAGTCAAGTCTGTTCAAATCATGTCTGTTCAAGTTAAGTCTCTGTTTTGGATTATGTTTGGATTTTAGGATCACTTTTGTAAACAAAGCTGCACTTGGGTTCATCACAACTTGCTGTTCAGTGGACTAATCATTACAGAATACACAACCAAGAACCATGGGAACATGAGGGCAATTTGTACCAAACAAAAAGGGTAGTACTCAAGATCCTGCGAATGTGGAGCTTGGGCTAGGACTGAAAGGACGGATTGCTAGTGTAATGGACCCACCACTGATGTCAGTGCAAGCAGCTACTATCCCAGTGGTCTCTATGCTCTTAAGCCTGGTAGGCATCCCACTGTCTGCTGCACTGCCCGTGATAGTGGTCGCCATTTTGAGTGTGTGGGCTGCACACTGTGCTCCAGAGGCCTCTTCTGTCTATGAATCTGCCCCAGAGGCCTCTCATTTCACTCTAAAAAATGCTGGGTTAAATATAACCCAGCGCTGGGTTAAAAAGGGACCCAGTTTTGACAGAGGCAGAGGTATAAAGTCAGGGGTCAGAAAGTAAAAGGTCTTGCCATATGTTTATTCCACCTGTGGCAGGGTGAAGAAGGACATGACGCGAGGATGCAGGTAAGTTCCCCGAAGGGTGGATTTTATTAATGGAAAGGCGGTAAAAGGGGGTTGGCATGAGGTGGTTTGGTGCTCGGCTTCCTCTTCAATTGGTGTGCTGTGCGGTGTGGGTCCGTGCTCTCCGGTGTGAGGTGGGGCTGGCGGTCACACACTGCTCTCTGTAGAAACAATAGAAGATGGGGTTTGTCTCCTTCGCTTGGGCCATCCACTGTAGGGGAGCGTGGTCGGTTACGAGGGTGGCCGAGGAGGTAATACCTGAGCTCCAGCACTGCTCACTTGACAGCCAATGCTTCTCTCTCTACCGTGACGTACCGTTGCTCTGCGGGGGTCAGCTTTCGGCTTATGTAGATCACCGGATGTTCCTCACCGTTGTGGCCCTGGGATAGAATGGCTCCCAACCCCTTGTCGGATGCGTCCATCTGCAGCAGGAAGGGGCGGTTGAAGTCGGGGGCTCGGAGCACCGGCTCCGACGTGAGGGCTGACTTTATCCGTTGGAATGCCGCCTCTGTCTCGGGGGTCCAAGGGATCTTCTCTGGCTGCCCCATCTCTTGCGGTCTTATCAGGCCGCGACCCACCTGGTACCCCAAGTACTTAGCTTCGGCGAGGGCCAGGTGACACTTCCGGGGGTTGGGGGTCAGGCCAGCCCGGCGTAGTTCCAATAGCACCCTCCGCAGCCGCTCTAGATGGTCCTCCCAAGTCTCCGAGTGTATGACGACATCATCGAGGTAGGCAGCCGCATATGCTTGGTGCGGCCGCAGGAGGATGTCCATCAGTCGCTGGAAGGTGGCCGGGGCCCCGTGTAGGCCAAAGGGAAGGACCCGGTACTGCCAGTGACCGCTTGGGGTCAAGAAGGCCGTCTTCAGTTTGGCCTGTTCCGTTAAGGGGACCTGCCAGTAGCCCTTGGTGAGGTCGAGGGTCGAAATAAACCGGGCCCTTCCTAAGCGGACCAACAACTCGTCGACATGGGGCATTGGGTAGTTGTCAAACTCTGAGACTTCATTAAGGCGGCGGAAATCGTTACAGAAGCGGAGGGTGCCGTCGGGCTTTGGAACCATGACGATGGGGCTGGACCATGGGCTGCGTGATGGTTTGATGACCCCTAACCTCAGCATCTCCCGTACCTCTTCCTCGACGGCACGTCGCCGAACCTCCGGGACACGGTAAGGCCGCTGCTGGATGATGACCCCAGGTGGTGTGCGGACGTCGTGCTCCAAGACGTGGGTCCGCCCAGGCTGGGGGGAGAACACATCAGAAAACTGACTGACCAGGTGTTGCAGCTCTGACTTCTGGGCGGCCGAGAGTTGAGGGTCCATATCGACAACCACGGGAGTTGAGTTGGTGTAGGTAGAGAGCTGGGGCCCGGTCCCGACCCAGCGCTTCAGGAGATTGACGTGATAGAGCTGGTCCTCTTTCCTTTTTCCTGGCTGCCGCACACGGTAGGTAACAGGGCCGACCTTTTCTGTGACAGTGTACGGCCCCTGCCAGGTGGCCAGGAATTTGCAGGCGGCGGTGGAGACCAGAACCAGTACGTGGTCGCCTCGCTGGAACTCCCGTGGTTGGGCCGCCTGGTTGTAGTGTCACTTCTGGGCCTGTTGCGCTTTGACGAGGTGCTCCCGGACGATGGGCATGACATGGTCAATCCGCTCACGCATCTCCCGCACGTGTTCCACTGTTGTTCGGTGTACTGCCGGCTGTTGTTCCCAGGCCTCTCGGGCGACGTCAAGCAGGCCGTGGGGCTGTCGGCTAAAGAGGAGCTCGAACGGCATGAAGCCAATGGAGGCTTGAGGGACCTCTCGGACACCGAAGAGCACGTAGGGTAGCATCTTGTCCCAGTCCCGCTTATCTTCGGCCGCCACTCGGCGCAACATCTGTTTTAGGGTCTGGTTAAATCGCTTGACGAGCCCGTCGGTCTGTGGGTCGTACACCGTGGTGCAGAGCTGTTGGACCTTTAAGGGCTTGCATAGGTCTGCCATCATCCAGGACAGGACAACGAGGATGTGTTCATGCCCCTGGGCGGACTTCGGCAGCGGCCATACCAGATCCATCCCAATCCGCCTGAAGGGCACCTCAATGATGGGCAGCGGTATCAGCGGGCTGGGGGGAGGGGACCGAGGTGATGTCCGTTGGCAGGTTGGGCAGGCCTGACAGAAACGGCTGGCTTCGGCCTCCAGGCCTGGAGAGCAGGGTGCTTCGGTGGGCACGGCTCATCTTGAGGGCCGGGAACCGCCGGTCTGCTCACTGGTCGCTGGGTGCCCTCCGGCGTGCGCCGCTCCTGGACCACCCTTCGGGGAAACGGTGGCGCACTCTCCCCAACCTCCCAGTGGCCTGCTCAATGGCCTCGACCAGCTCATCAATGTTGGACAGGTTCTGCATACTGGCTGCCTGACGAAGCGGGCGGGGAAGGGCCCAAAGGAGGTGGTCAACCACAACACGCTCCGCTACCTGGTGTACGGTGGGACCCCCGGCCAGTAACCAGTGCTGGGCAAGGTGGGAGAGGTTGGCAGCTTGAGCCTGGGCCGGCTGCCGTGGGTCGAAGGTCTACTCATTGAAGAGTTGGGCAGCGCTGATCGCGATAGCCCCATCCGTCCCAGTATCTCCTTCTTTAGTTCTTAGTTGGTAGTGGTTTGTTCTTGGTTAAGGTGGAAGTATGCCCGTTGTGCCTCTCCCGTTAACAGCGGGGCCACGATCCGTGCCCACTCGTCCTAGGGCCACGCCTCCTGGGTGGCCACGGTCTCGAACATCTGGAGGTACATCGTTACGTCATCGTGCACCGTCATTTTGGGCAGCAACTGCGTTGCCTGGACACGGGGGTCAGGTAGCGGAGTTCACGGGGGAAGTGGCCAGACGGAGCGCGGTGTGCTCACGTTCGGTTTCCCCTTGCCGGGAGGCCATGTGCTCCATAATTTGCTGCTGGCGGATGCTCACCTCGGTGAGGTGTTTCAGCAGCTCTTCCATCCTTGGGGGAGGAGCGCCACCTGGGGGAAACAGAGAAGGTACATGAGCCACAGGAGAAAGGAGAGAAAAAAAAGTCCAAACCAGTCCAAAAGGAGTAACACTGCGTGTGGAGGGGCCGTCGGTGACTTCTTCACTGTCCTGCCTGCATTCTCCACCATTGTGGCGGGGTGAAGAAGGACACGACGCGAAGATGCAGGTAAGTTCCCCGAAGGGTGGATTTTATTAATGGAAAGGCGTTGAAAGGGGGTTGGCATGAGGCGGTTTGGTGTTCAGTGCTCGGCTTCCTCTTCAATTGGTGCGCTGTGGGTCCGTGCTCTCCCGTGTGCGGTGGGGCTGGCGGTCACACACTGCTCTCTGTAGAAACAATAGAAGATAGGGTTAGACGAGTCTTGTGGAGACATCTCTCACCTCTGCGTTCGTTTGCTGGGTTTATGTAGCCAGAGCTTGATGGGGCACAGGTGTGGCCGCTCAGCCCGTGATGAGCAGGTGCAGGTGTGACTGCTCAGTTTCCAGGGACGCTGAGGAGACCTCGGGACACGTGTCACACTCCCATGAACTCAGCAAGCTGTTTTAACCAGAGGAGAACCAAGTCATTCCTTTCAAGTCACAGGCAAGTCCTCAAAGAGTTAAAGTTAATGATATAATTAAGTGATTAATTAAATGATGATTGCACATTAGTGATGAACATCTGCTGTTAACAGTCAACATCATTGAAGAAAAGTGAAACACAAGAACTACAACTGACTTCAGCCACAGCCATTTTTTTTTTAAACACACACAATAACTGTGGTCAAGGTTTGCTTTAATTAGTCTCTTGACCCTTTTAATAATTCAAAGTAGTTTGTTTCTAAGCGATTGCAATATTGTTTCACAGCAAACATTTGTGTATTGCTGAATCAAAAGCTTGAAGTAGCAGAGTAACTTGCAATTTCTGCTAATAACTCATGATGAGTGAACATCATAAAGCGGTCTCTCTCTTTGGTTTATTAACTGACATTCAGGTACTGTAGAACAGGTGTTCATCACTAATGCACAATCATCATTTAATTAGTCACTTAATTATCTCATTAACTTTTAACTTTTTGGGGACTTGGGATTTGACTTGAGACTCGTTTGTGACTTGAAAGAAATGACTTGGTTCCTCCTCTGGTGAAATCAGTTTCTTAGCTCATGGAGCAAAAATATGTCAGGACTTTTACTCTATGGCACCTGGACTACCCACCTCTGGTCAAAATAACCCAACCGCTGGGTTGGTCCCTTTTTAACCCAGCGCTGGGTTATATTTAACCCAGCATTTTTTAGAGTGTTCCACCAATCCACTCCAGTGCATCCAGAGGTGGCAGCATCCGCTGTAGAACCTCCAGAGGCGACGGCATCGGCTTTTGAACTCACAGTCTGTCCTGTCACAGCCAAGAAGGCAGCTCATGAACTCACTGTCTGTCCTGTCATGGTCAAGGAGGCTGTTCATGAACTCTCTGCCTGTCCTGTTGCGGCTATGGAAGCTGCTCAAGAACTGTCTGCCTGTTCTATCATGGTCAAGTGGTTTGTCCATGTTTCTCCTCCGCCATGGCTCCATGCTCCTATGGATCGAATCCATGGCCCAGGTCCTGCAGTGTTCCACTGTCTGCCACTGCTTCACAGCCCAGGTACTCACTTTCTGCCACTGTTCCATGATCCAGGCCCACCTCTGCTCCATGGTCCACTCCAATGCATCCAGAGGTGGCAGCGTCCGCTGTAGAACCTCCAGAGGTGACAGCGTCCGCTTCTGAACTCACAGTCTGTCCTGTCACAGCCATGGCAGCTGTTCATGAACGCACTGTCTGTCCTGTCACGGCCAAGGAGGCCATTCATGAACTCTCTGCCTGTCCTGTTTGTTATTTGACAAATATTACATTTAATTCACTTCATCTGAGATAAAGTATGCAAACACCGCGTAAGTGTCACTAACGGGAGCAGAAAGTGTCCGGCTTGACAGCTCCATTTTCAACTCTGCCCCCGACTGCTCTCGCTGAAGGCCCTCTGTAGCAATGCTGCAAGTCAAATGCACCTAGTGTGTGATGTTCTCATTTGTTATTTTCTTGTCATGTGATTATCAGTTCTGTTTGCTCATTGGTTGCTTTAGTCATGTGCCTTGTTCCGCATTGGCTGGTTTGTGATATGTGACCCTTTTTGTTTGGTACAAATAGCCCTCATGTTCCCATCGTTCTTGGTCGTGTATTGATGTTGTAATCTGCTGTCTGTGAGTTTAGTCTGTTCATGCCTATTCAAGTCTGTTCATGCCTCCTCAAGTATGTTCATGCCTCGTCAAGTCTGTTCAAGTCAAGTCTCTGTTTTGGATTATGTTTGGATTTTAGGATCACTTTTGTAAATAAAGCTGCACTTGGGTTCATCACAACGTGCTGTTCAGTGGACTAATCATTACAATCTGTAAAGGTCGACTACAGTATAGATTCAGTCACATGGTATGGCAGCAAACCTCATGACTGTGTCATTTTTCACCACACCTTTTGATAACACAGTGGAACTATGGAATTCAGGCGTGTCATCTGATGAATAAATATACATGTTATTGCATGCACATATGATACATTATTCAAAATAGAACTTTTGTATTCACAAATATGCCCCTTTGTACAAAATGCTTCACATTCATTTAATTCTGACTTTTGCAGACACAAGTTGCAGTTACGTATAGCAAAGTACAATTGTGAATTTTTCAAACCGATGAGTAGATTATTGAATTTTATAATCATAGCATTGAGATATTATTCATTTGTAGCTAGATGTGGGTTTCAAAATACTGAAAGCCATAGTAAGAAAGTCTCAAAATCTGAATGAATCAAATAGGATGGACTCAGAAAAGACACTGATGAATACATGCATGTCACCTGATCCACAAGTGTCTTGTTGCATGCATAAATTATGATACACTAATACAAAAGAAAACATTTGAACTCACAAACATGTCTCCATTCGTACAGTTCTCTTCACATCCATTATTGATGGTGTGGTAAGCTACATTTGCAACATTTGTCAAGTTCACGGATAGCTGTGCATGAGACTAATGAGCCTTATTGAGACTAATGTCATCCCATATGTTCCTTCCTCTGTTAGAATGTAAGAATGCTTGATTGTGTCTAACTAGAGCGTCTCTGTTGTCTTTCAGAACAGGACACGACTCTCGTAACAATGTCAGAAGACTCTGAGGAATCTCTGGGATTCTCTCAAGGATCTCTTAAATAAGCGACTTTTGTGTTTCCTGAGTGCTGAGAGGTGTCTTACGGCGTGTGCCATCCCAAAACTACAGTGCTATGCCAAGCTGAACCTTTGTAGAGTTAACGGGAGGACTCTCGGACTCGAGTTAAATGAGAGGAAGATGAATGCCAGTCACATCTCTTGCAATAACACTACTGCGCACCAAGTAACGTCAATACAAGAATATCAGCATCACATCTATGCCATCTTCTACACTGTGATTCTAGTTCCTGGACTGATTGGCAATGTTCTCGCGCTCTGGGTTTTTTATGCCTACATAAAGGAGACAAAGAAGGCTGTGATATTCATGATCAACCTGGCCATCGCTGATCTGCTGCAGGTGCTATCACTGCCTCTGCGCATTTACTACTATTTGAACAACTCGTGGCCTTTTGGAGATGTCGCCTGCATGCTCTGTTTCTATCTGAAATACGTCAATATGTACGCCAGCATCTACTTCCTGGCTTGCATTAGTGTGAGACGCTGTCGACTCATTATCCAGCCGCTGCGCTCTGGCACCATGAAAAGATGGCAGGACCGTAGCTTGTGTTTAGTCGGGTGGTTCATCGTGTGTTTGGGATGCCTTCCGTTCCCTCTCCTACGAAAAAACCCGATCCCCAATACAGCATTCTGCTTCTCTGAGCTACCCATGATGCCACTCAGCAAAGAACTAGGAGTGTCCCTCATCACATTTGCAGAGATCATAGGCTTTCTCCTGCCGCTGGCTGTAGTGGTCACCTGCTCGTGGCTGACCGTGGCCAGTCTGCGTGAGAAGACCTGCGTGCTGCAGGACACTGGGGAAAAGCACAAGGCGCTCAAGATGGTGTTGAGTTGTGCTGGTGTGTTCCTGGTTTGCTTTGTGCCCTACCACATAACTTTCCCTTTAGACTTCTTGGCCAAATCAAACTGTAATCTCAGTTCTGTTTTTAGGAACACAGTTCTCCGCACTCACCCAATCACCTTGTGTCTAGCGAGTCTGAACTGCTGTCTGGACCCAGTCATGTACTACTTCACTACTGATGAATTCAAGCGGCGTCTGTCCAGGCCAGAATTTCACGAAAGTTTGCCATTACAGCACAGAACTTCTTTCTCCACAAATTCAACAGTCTGCGGTCTAAAACAGACAGACAGAACTGACAGAGACCGCACAGGGAAATTGTTTTAAGCCACAAAATAGAGCTTTCTGTATGTACAGTTGATAAACTACAAACAAATTCATGAGAAATCTTCATTCTGCTCTTGAAGGGGAATGGGCAAAAGGGCATTTATTTAACCAAAAACAGGAATGTGAGGAAATATTGTTATATTTCAAATTTTCTACTTGAATGTATGTTAAGATGCAATTTATTGCTGTGATGCTCAGCTGAATTTTCAGCATCATTACTCCAGTCTTCAGTGTCACTTGATTCTTAAGAAAATATTTTAATATGCTAAGCTGCTGCTCATTGCTCATGAAATATTTCTGATTATTACCACAGCTGTGAGCTTCCTATTTTTGTGGAAACCAAGTGTGCTGCACATGACCTGAAAAGTGATGCCACAACATTTTGATGGCCTTTAGGGGGCTGTTTCATAAAAGACGCTGAGACGCTGAGAAAATCAATCGGGACTAAAGTGGTTTCATAAACTACAGTTGAAGTTCACACAATCTCACTAATTCGATCCAGGTTCAATGAGTCAGGATAATTTGATGTGCATTCTTAAGCAGCCCTTAATGTCGATCATTGATCAAATCGATCCACTGTGGCAATTAGCGATTATTTATGCTGTTTAATGCATTTGAGACATTGTGTTTTCCTCTTTGCATAACTGACACGTCACAGATATATTTTTCATCTGTAAATGTTAGAAAGTCATGCAAATATATCCATTTTGCTGTCAGGCGTGGGACGAGGGTTACACGAGGGAACGAGCGATGCTGCGCACTATACAGACTGAGCGCAATAGAATAATGGTGCAATAATTCTGAATAAAATATGCATTCTGCTAAAATATTTGTTGTTGGACATTAAATGTGACGCATGTAGATTTTAAATCCTACATATGTTTTTTTTTTTTATCATAGCAGTAACTGTAAATCAAATGTAAGCTGCTAATACAGCCCTACTATCTTAAATGAGTTAATGTGTGTTCCTCTTATAAGTTAAAATGTAGTCTGATTTCTATTATTTATTTTAATTTTTAATTCAGTGGTTTTAACTTTTAATTTAGTGTTTTAAATAATTTAAAGGGCAATTTTAGATGGTACTGTTTTAATGTTCTACTAATAACCATAAAAGGCACAGCTGTCATAAAACCCAAGAGAAAGGCTGCATGGCTAGAAACTGTTGATCAACTGAATGGGCAAGTAGCAACTATGTTTAAATGTTTTCATCTTTTAAAAAAAAGGTCATTACATTTTGGCCACAATACATTAAATATAGTTGGTTGTAGCCGTTATTTATTTATTTATTTATTTGATTATTTAAGTTGCATTTTCTGTATACTTTTATTTTTTGACTGATAATACAGTCAAATAATTGTATGTGAGAGAGTTAGTGGTAATATAACTGCATTCCTATTGGTCAGTGTTAGAGGAGCTCAGCTTAGCCTGACAGTTAGCCTGCTCCGGACCATGGGTGCGTTTCCCAAAACCATAGTTGCTAACCTGTTAGCAACTTAGTTAGTTGGCAATGGGAAATTGCATTGCAACCAACAAAGTTGCTAACTTAGTTAGCAACTATGGTTTTGGGAAACGCACCCCAGGTTAGTTTCCCAGCATAAGCTGCCACAGTGACTGAGCTTGAGCTATGGTAATTTGCTTTATGAAACCAAATCAAGTGAAAATAAGTCAGACTAACTGAAATAAGCCTGGCTTATTTGGTAAACTTGTTTTATGAAACAGTCCCCTGGTGTCTGGCTGCAGTATAAGTCATAAACCCCACCCTCTCCATGTGAACGAAGGGCACACGAACCCAACTGAAAAAAATCAAATTAGAGATCAAATACATTTTCCCAAAGGAGGTTGCCATCATTTTAATTAGTTCTAATAATGCTGATGTATTTTCAAGTAAAAAAATTTCTAATAAGTTTGCTTTTATATTTTATATTTTATTTCTATAAAAAACAGGGTGTGGCATCATGATTGTGAGCTTGTGATTGCGTCTGTGGGCTCCAGCTGACGATCAGTACTGTGCAGACTCGGGATTCACATGACATCATTTTCTCAAGATGATAGCGGCCATACTGAGATGTTTTGGCTTCATTTTTCTATAATGCAAGGGAAAGGAGATGTGTCGTCCATCTTTTTTTACAGTCTGTGGTGGAAACTGTGATATATCCTTCCAGGACTCTTTGGTGAATAGAAAATTCATTTGAAAAAGATTTGTGTGTGTATGTGTGTGTTTGTAGCAAAGTCTTTACTATTACTTTTGATACATTTTTTGCAATAAAGTGTTAAAAAACTAATGTAAAGTGACAGTACAAGACTGTTTCTAACCTTGCTTCAGGCCAGTGGCGTGCACAGGGGGGTGGACCGGTGGCTAGATCCACTGCCCCTCTGCCCTCATTGGCTGAGGTGCCCTTCTTGAACCAACCGTTTCTCACTAGAGTCCACTCCACGAAGGCGACGTAATCCTCTCGAGGACCATCTTTGGATGATGGCGCTCCGGGTAGCTGGTGGTGCTTGCTAGCAGCTGGAATAGTCTGGTATGGTCCTCGAGAGATCTATCCCCCTGCTCCAGCAGGAGGAGGAGGAATTCCGGGTGGGTGAAGGGATCCATACCAGGAAACACAACGAAAAAAAAAAAAAAAAAAAAAAAAAAAACTGAGATAAAAACGAGAAAATAAATGAAGGGGAAAACACAGAGGTTACAGTTTTGGTCAGGTCTTCTGTCACGTAACGCTGTTGACGAAGTACGCAGAAGGCACGAGTAAACGAGAACTGTCTTTAATCAAGGAAACACAGGAGATAATCCACAATAGGAGCTTGAGCCAACACACGTAGAGAACGAGTAGAACTGACAAACACAAACTGAACAGACTAGGACTTTTAAACACAGGGCAATCAGGGGAACACAGGTGACATCAATGGAACATAATCAAACTAAACGAGGACAGGAACGTGACCAAATAAGGAAAACAGGAACAGAAACCGGGGCAAAACATAACAAAACAGGTCCATAATCCTAAAACATTCAAATGAAATAACCCCCCCCCGTTTTTTTAAATGCAGCTCAGAGGTGCAATAAATGCATTTACACTACAAAAACAATCACATACATAATGCTATGACATGTTTTAAATATGAACTACAACTGTCAGTAAGTGGTAGCAAGTCACTGTTTTAATTAGTGAGTCACTAAGTTATTTATTCAGCCGACTGGTTCAAACTGTGAATTCATTCAATAATGAAACAAGTGACTGTCTTTATAAACAGATCATTAAATCACTGACTCAATGTTCTGCTGTGGCTTTGTTTGGAGCTATTTTTGTCAGCAAAATGGAGCAAAAACAGACAATATTGTGTCTAAAATAAAACTCACAAAACTCCTTGTTTATTGAACTGAAGTATAAAATCAGTATAACATTGTGCTGATGTTCATGAAAACCACATCCTTGCTTATGTGATGTTGCTTCATTTTTTATGATTCATTTACAGATTACAGTTAATCACAAATTAAGACAAAATTCAAAATTTATCAGGCTTGCTCAGAAGTTATTCCTTCAAACCATTCATAAACGCATTAGACTTGTCTGTTCCAGTAATGGGATGTGCATTTCACACCTGGGCCTTGTGTTAATCCACCTCTTAATACCATCATGACATATGGCTGTTTAGTCTTGTGACTGTGTGTGTTTCAAGGGCTGTTTGTCTTCATGAATGAGAGATGGGAAGCAATGGTTATGGAAACTCAAGGTTTATGGGATGTGGTTGTGAAGCAGTTTGGTATAATAATTGGTGTAATAATAATAAAGGTTTCAACACGTTATAAATAGTAACTCTATATGATTGCGCATGTTAATCATTTTTATGTTATATTAGTTGTTCTTGTTGCATTTGTGCAATAGATGAATAGCAATTTTATGTTTTTAGATATTTTATGTTTAGATATGTCTATCTTGCGGGAGTCCCACAAATCATTTTATTCTCCTGCATCCTGTACACACACTCGCCCATCAAGTGTTGTCCCGCGCCGCACTCTGTTGAGTGCAGGTCTTTGCCATGAAGAAAATAAAAGGAGGCTGAATATGCTAAAATGAGTTTGGATTGACCTATGGAGTTCTGGAAGAATGTTTTATGGAGTGCAATTCAGACTGAATAAGTTCTTTTGCACTACAATAATTATATCTGCACTGTTTACTTCACTGGTTTGCACACTATCTGCCATGTTGCTTGTGCTGCTTTACTTATCTTTCTTTTTACATGACATATTTGTATATTTGTATAGTTGTACTTTATATTTGATCTGTATTTAATGTTCTACTGTTAGTGTTATCTGAGAGTAACGCAATTTCAATTCCCTGTATATATGTACTGTACATGTGGAAGAATTGACAATAAAACAGACTCGACTTGACTTGAGTGATATGACCGAACTGGAACTTTTTGGACCCATGGATCAGCTGTATGCCTCCAAAAAAGGCAAAGCTCATGAGCAGAAGAACACCATACCCATGTTCAAACATGGAAGTTGATCAATCTTGTTATGGGGGTGTTTTGCTGTTGTAGGAAGTGGAAGTCTTGACTGTACAAATGACATTTTGTATTCTTTGAAGTATCAGGCCTTTTTGGCAAAGATTGTGATGCCTTCGGTGCAGAGTCTGAAGCTTGATCACCTATAGACTCTCCTGCAGGGTAGCATCCCAAAGTTTACATCCAAATCTACTTAAAGGGGTCATGAACTGCATTTTTTATTATTTTATAATGATCTCTGAGGTTCACTTTTAATGTTAGTGTGATTTTACAAAAAAAAAAAAAAAAAATTTAGAAGTAATAACCTATTTTCTGTCCTGTTTTTGAGCCTCTCTGCAGAACGCTTTGTTTTTATAGGCGGGCCGTACTCAAGACTCAAGTAAACGCCCACTGCTGTGATTGGCTGACAGTTTTGCTTATTAAAATAGCAGATGGACACTGTGCTGTGACATACTCTACAAACAACATGGGTCATTTGGGTTAAAAACGTGTAAATACTATATATCAAATGGTCTGGAACAAATAGGGTTACAAAAAGCAGGTTTCCTCACACTTCTGTGTTGTGACAGTATGGTCAAACTCAGCGCTGCATCATCATTTACCCTCAGTCTCTCTGAAAGCCCTGCATCACACTGTCTTGTTTAAAAATGAATACTTAGCGAAGTAAAGCAAACAAACAAACAGTGTTTGACTGATGCAATCTGGAGCTCTTTGCTTATTTTACTCCATGTTTACACCGGACGCGGCTCTAGACAACATTATAATCAGTGATGCTGTCTACAGTGAAGCTGTTTTTAAACTAACGAGAACATTCTGAGGTTTGAAACTTACAGGATGTTGGTAACACTTTACAATAAGGTTGTATTAGTTAACGTTAGTTAATGCATTAGTTAACACGAACTAACAATGAACAACTCCACTGTTCAGGATTACTTAATGTTTTGTTAATGCTAACTTATAAATTTACTAATGCATCTCTTCACATTAACAGATTAATTAGTTAACATTGTGGTTAAAACATTAGTTAAAATTTACTAAAAATGAACAAAGCATCTGTTCAGCATTACTTAATCTTTGCTTATGTTAACTTATTCATATACTAATGTAATTAAAATCACAAATCAGGACTGTAAACGCAGGAAATCTACCGCAAACAAACGTGACTTTAGAGTAAACAAATGGCGGACGACTTGCAAGAAGAAATGGCGATTATAATATTAGTATATCTTTTTACTGAAAGTTCACGGGGGAACAGAAAAAGGTCTGGATGCAGTCGTGGAGACGGTGTGAACATGAACTTTATATATTACAGCGCGAGCTGGAGGAGAGTAATGCTTCTGGTTTCCTTTGGAAATCGCTTCGTTCCACGTGACGATCTACTGAGCGCGCGCACATTTGTTCTCGGGGTTCGGCGGGAACAGGACGGACTGGACCTACAAAAACATCGTCTGATGGAGTGGATTAACTGACTTGGAAAACGGGATAGAAATGGTCCTCTTGTTAGACTTTTCAGTGACATTCATCGAAAATAGCAGCTTTAAAACACAAAGGTGATTTGTACATTGCACACTTTACAATAAAGTTCACAAAGTCCCTTAGTAAATGCATAGTTAATGGTAAGTCATGTTAATAAAGTCTAAAAAGATGAGAAGCATTATCAGTTGATGTTCAGATAGTTTCCAAAAATATATTTAAATATTTGATTTTGGCCACTTTTTAATATTTTTCACCTATATTAAATATATTCAAAAAAAATTTTTTCAGAAATATTTACATATATTTATTTACTTTATATGTAAATACATTTAGATATCAGACTATGTAAATATATTAATTTGCAATATATGTCTGTATATTAATTTCTAATATTTGTTAACATATTACTTTCTGTACATGTAAATATATTAGGAATACATGGAATACAGGTGCTGGTCATATAATTAGAATATCATCAAAAAGTTGATTTATTTCATTAATTTCATTCAAAAAGTGAAACTAGTATATTATATTCATTCATTACACACAGACTGATATATTTCAAATGTTTATTTCTTTTAATTTTTATGATTATAACTGACAACTAAGGAAAATCCCAAATTTAGTATCTCAGAAAATTAGAATATAAATTAAGACCAATACTAAGAAATGATTTTTAGAAATCTTGGCCAACTAAAAAGTATATAAAAATGAAAAGTATGAGCATGTACAGCACTCAATACTTAGTTGGGGCTCTTTTTGCCTGAATTACTGCAGCAATGCGGCGTGGCATGGAGTCGATCAGTTTGTGGCACTGCTCAGGTGTTATGAGAGCCCAGGTTGCTCTGATAGTGGCCTTCAGCTCTTCTGCATTCTTGGGTCTGGCATATCGCATCTTCCTCTTCACAATACCCCATAGATTTTCTATGGGGTTAAGGTCAGGCGAGTTTGCTGGCCAATCAAGCACGGTAATATCATGGTCAGCAAACCCTTTGGAAGTGGTTGTGGCACTGTGGGTAGGTGCTATATCCTGCTGCAAAATGAAATCAGCATCTCCTTAATGCTTGTCAGCAGATGGAAGTATAAAGTGCTCCAAAATCTCCTGGTAGATGACTGCATTGACTTTGGACTTGATAAAACACAACAAACCAACACCAGCAGACGTCATGGCACCCGAATCATCACTGATTTCAAAAACTTCACCCTGGACTTTGGATTCTGTGCCTCTCCAGTCTTCCTCCAGACTCCAGACCTTGATTTCTAAATGAAATGCAAAATTTACCTTCATCTGAAAAGAGGACTGTGGAGCACTGAGCAACAGTCCAGTTATTTTTCTCCTGACCCCAGGTGAGATGCTTCTGACGTTTTTTTCTGGTTCAGGAGTGGCTTGGTTCTAGGAATGTGACAGCTGTAGCCCATTTCCTGAAGACATCTGAGCGTGTGACTCTTGATGCGCACTTGATTCAGTCCACTCCTTGTGAAGCTCTTGAATCGGCTTTTCCTGACAATCTTCCCAAGGCTGTGGTCATCCCTGTCGCTTGTGTACCTTTTCCTATTACACTTTTTCCTTCCGGTCAACTTTCTATGAATATACTTCGATACAGCACTCTGTGAACAGCTAGCCCTTTCAGCAATGACCTTCTGTGCCCTACCATCCTTGTGGAGGGTGTCGATGATCATCTTCTGGACAAGTCAAGTCAGTAGTCTTTCCCATAATTGTGGTTGCATGTTCTAAACTAGCCCAAGAGGTACCCAGTATTTATACTCAAAATTAATCAAACTAATCAAGCTCAAAATGGAGTATTAAATTTTTTTGAGATACTGAATTTAAATTTTCCTGAGCTGTAAGTCGTAACCATTAGAATTAAAACAAAAAACTCTTGAAATATTTCAGTTTGTGTGCAATGAATCTACAATATAAGAAAGTTTAAATTATAAAAAATAAATAACTTTTTTCCATGGTATTCTATCTTTTTTTTAGATGTACCTGTACAGCATAATGGTCATTTCACACTGCCACAAATTTTGTTTTGTTTGGTCAGTGCATTCACCCTGTTGGAGTATGGCAAGTGTGAAATAGCTTTTATATGCCTTGAAAAATATAAATAATAATAATAATATGAAGAGTTCATTTGCAAAAACCGATAAACGCCACTTTTAAAAAAATTGCATTATTTTCAACGTATAGCGCGATCTGAACCCTAAATGTTTGGTCAAAAAATCTGGTTTTGTTCACTTTCAAGGCATCGCAAGTTCATATTTTACTGCAGAAGCCGACAAGTGCCCTTGTTGTTTTTGAACAGAAGCCGATAAGTCCGTTTTAGCGAATCAACACGCCGTATTAAGGTCAGGTGAAAAGGCTGCTTTCACTTTGAAAAGACATGCTAGCTGAGAGGAGTTTTGTCAAAGCTGAATAAAAGTGATCGAGGATGGAAAATTTTGACGAACTTGATGAACCGGTGATATCTTCTTCAGGGCATTAAAGGAAATTAAAAGCTGAAATGTTTTCACGGAACCTTACAAAGGTAACGCGTTACAATGGTGAGGGAAAAGCTCCGTGTATTGCGTGTAATCACATACATACAATCTATGATCACAACAACAACAACCTTTGTCAAGAATCAACATTGGCTACGTTTACATGCACCCAAATAATCCGTTTGTAATCAGATTGATGGCTCAATCGGATTGAAAAACATTCATATAAACACCTTAATTGATCCGATTGAGCTGGATCCGATTGAAATTTTGACCGGATTGAAGGGGGTGGTTTATTCCTCTTCTAATATGATTGAGAGTGCATGTAAACACTCGATCAGATTGAACCACGAAACTGAAAGAACTGTGCATGTGCAATGATGCAGAAATAATGTAATGATGTATGACTCACAGAACGAGCGGCTCTTCCTTTTGAATAAAGTGTTGTATAAATGCGTGTCCTGTCATTATAAAACTCTGCTTTCACTCGGCAACTGTGAAGTGGAGCAGGACAACCTTGTTTTGAATACTCATCCACAGGCAACCTGTTTTGGGTGCAGGGAGGGGCTTTTTTTGTGATAAATATGAGCAGCACAGCGGTTTATATGTATATTTATCCATAAACGGGTAAATATTAATTCTGCTGTTAAAAACAAATAAAGAAACCATGTAGGAGAGTGGTTATTATGTGCAAACAGTGAGAAACTTGATATTATCTATGTGTCACTTTCACTTTTCACTTTCACTATTTGAGCAGTGTGCACATCAAAAAAAAATTGAAGCTTGTGACATATAAACACGCACATCAACCCGATCACTATAGTTAGCGTTCATGTAAACACTACAATCAGATTCATCAGTCATAATGAATTCAGTCCAATTGAACCAAAAAAGTGTGCATGTAAACGTAGCCAATGTCATCTGAGGAGATTACAAAGATTCAATTTTTTTTTTTTTTTTACTCTAAAACATGAAATGTGGAGTTATCTGCTTTTGCTATAAAACAAACTTTTAATATGTAATAAAAACATACTTTCAATTAACTTTAATTTTGTAAATTACCTGTATTTGTTTAAGTTATTATTACTTAATCAAAACAACCCAACTGCAGTTTGATTGATGTTACTTGGAAGGCACTATTTTTGTTTAAGTTATTATAACTTAATGAAAAAACAACAACTGCAGTTTCATTGATTTTTTAAAAAATTATATTTATATTTATATATTTATTTGTGTTTGTATATATATATATATAGTTTTCATTATATCTAAAATCAAGTAACATCTGCATGCACCTAACTCTGAAGAGAACACATAACATGCTAGTAGACAGCAATCCTTGTGAGTGAGACGTCTGGTGTTGAGGGTGGATCTGGAGCTGAATTCAGGTTGTCACAACATCTCTTGATTTTCTGTCTTCACGAACAGCCCTGAAATATAATTCAAATATTAACAATGGTTGTTATAAATGTAATGTGAAGCTTTTACATTCACAATGCTCATTTTGATCTTGGTGGTGAAGTGTGCAGAAAATTCTGCTGGACTGAAATTTAGTCTTTGGTGAACAGTTTTCAAGAATGCAAATAAGATTTTAAGTTTTAAGCACCTTTCAGGCTTGTGTGTGGTTTCCTTGAGTCTCAAGTCTACTTGAACAAATACTTTACTACATTTAAAGTTTAGAAAATCTTAATTATAATTCCCACCTTCACCATCAATCTGGCAGAAGACCATTACAGACTGTTTCACTTTGAAGTGAGGCACAGTCACAGTACTCGGTTCTGTCTTACCATTATTAATTTACATTTCAAAGCACTTTTTTATTATCATCTGTGTCTCATTTTGAATTATGTTGTACCTCTTTGGTTGTAGTGTCCTCAATGCAGTGTTAAACAGGATGGCCTTGTAAGACATACAGGACTCAAAATATTTTTGATATTTATTTGACATTTTTTTTTAATATCTGATAAACATTTGAATGTTTGAGGTTTTACTTACTAGTCAGATGGTTCATAGTGCCTGGAGAAGAGGTCCGGTCATCAGCATGGAAGAATATAGGAACATAAACAATTTGTCACAGAGCCAACAATATGTAGTATAAAATGTCAGATTTATTAGAAATAAACTACAGCAGAGGTGAA
Source organism: Cyprinus carpio (assembly GCF_018340385.1). Classification (NCBI taxonomy): domain Eukaryota; kingdom Metazoa; phylum Chordata; class Actinopteri; order Cypriniformes; family Cyprinidae; genus Cyprinus; species Cyprinus carpio. The sequence goes on along the minus strand of NC_056585.1, from coordinate 1,081,178 downwards.
ATGCAGAAAAGAGAAAGAATAATGTACAGAACATACAAAAAAAACTTTATTTTTTTATATACTTTGAATTTACATTTTTAGGTTTTAAAGATGCTTGATGATATAGGTGAAATATATTGTGGAAAAAGCATTTTAAGTTATTTAATAAGGTTTCTCAGATCACCCGTGTTTCCTGTAACTCAGCAGCTCCAATTAAAGGGCTTTTTTCTGACACTCCTAAAACCACAGTACAATTTTTTATCAATATGTGTCTACAATAAAAGATATAAATGTGTTTGGAATAGTTTCAGCCCATTTTAGCTCATGTAAATGGATTAACAGTACAGTGCATACATTTAGGTTAAACTAATTAGCTTATTTCAATTCATCAATTAACAAATTGCCAGCAAAACATTTACAAAGCTATAAAAAACACTCATCTACACATAATATATGATTAAAATCCCAAACTTTAATAAATAAGAGTTCAAATCTATAGCTAGCTTAGCTCTTATAGTTAGCCTCTATAGTTAGCTCTGGTTGTGATGCTAACAGACTTATTCTGATGACATTTAACCATTTTTGTAAAGTAAATATTCAACAGAAGCGTGTCAATTACATGTAAGAAAGTGTCAGGAAAAGATCTATGTATTATTTGTGTAATTTTTGGGACTAAACTTACCTGAAAGCAGTAAAAACAACAGTGACAGACGGAGAGTTTTGCTACTTCTCAGCAGAGTTACCGCCCTGTTTCCATGGCAACTCCCTCCACCCCAGTTTAAATGCGTGTCAAATGTTCAACGCATGCGCCCATCAAACACATGAAAGTTACACAGCGTTTAAATAATTAGTACATAATAGTAGAAACTTGTCCTGAAACTTGTTAACATATTAAGCTGATAGTAGGCATAAATTGAATGAGAATATAGGATCTATATAATATAATATAATAGTTTTAAAAATGGTATAGTGTAGAAACAAAAGCATGAATACAAATAGCCTATGTAAACACACACACGCAACATATGTATTTTTTGAATATATTTTCAAAATATATTTCAATATATTTAACAGTGCTTCACATATACAGTATGTGAATATATTACCTTTCCGTATGGGCAAAGGGGCTGTTACAGCATGTGAGTACTAAACTAAGTTCTCTTTCACACACAAGTTTACATTAAAAACACACACAAGTTACAAAAACAGTCAGTTATGTCTGTGAAGGTTTTAGATCTGTGTGGCAGCAGCAATATATAAATCAATAGATCCACTGCTCTGTTGTCTCCGTTGAGGCTGGGACTCTAAATAGTGTGCTGTGCTCGTCTGTGCAGCCAAAGACAGAACAGATAGCATGCTTTGCTCAAACTTTCACCATGCCGTTAGAACTGGTACACCGTTGTTGCTTGCAAAATCAAAATGACGGCGCTGTGGCTAACCCTAATCCTAACCCTAAAACCGTCCTGATGCTGAGATATGGCTTCAAGTTGCTATACGACACCGTCGTGTGATATTAACTATATGATAACACTTTGCAAAAAGGTTCCATTAGTTAATGTTAGATAATGTATTAACATGAACAAACAATGAAAATTACAGTATTTTTTAATCTTTGTTAATGTTAGTTAATGAAAATACAGTTGTATATGTTAATTCACAGTGCATTAACTAATGTTAACAAGCACAACTTTTGATTTTAATACTGCATTAGTAAATGTTGAAAATGCTGCAGAAGTGTTGTTCAAGCTAAGTTCATGTTAACTAATGAACCTTATTGTAAAGTGTTACCAACTTTATCATATAATTATAAATATTAAGAAAGGGTGAGAACTCATGTGGGATGGCAGGGCTCTTTCTCCAGCACAAGGAGTGAAACACAGCTAAGGCTGCTGCTGGAGTGTGGTTACAGATGTGCATCTCATGAGTCAGGCCGATACGATATGCATCTCGATGCATAGCCAATGATAAGATACATTAAAGGTACATGTGAAGCAGCTACTCATGCGATGCAATACAATGCTCCCCTGTTACGATGCAGTACAATCCGATTTTGATTCGATTCAACACAATACAATACGATGCAATAGAGAAAATATGATCACTTTTAATGCCTTAAGGCCTGTTTCATAAAACAAGTTTACCAAATAAGCCAGGCTTATTTCAGTTAGTCTGACTCATTGTCAAATGATTTGGTTCCATAAAGCAAATTTAACACGGGCCTAGATCAAGCTCAGTTAATGTCATCTTTATTTATATAGCGCTTTAAACAAAAAAGATTGCGTCAAAGCAACTGAACAACATTAATTAGGAAAACAGTGTGTCAATATTGCAAAATGACAGTTAAAGGCAGTTCATCATTGAATTCAGTGATGTCATCATGCAGCTCAGTTCAGTTTAAATAGTATCTGTGCAATCATTTGCAATCAAGTCAACGATATCGCTGTAAATGAAGTGTGCAATGTGCAACTGGTGCTGGGAAACTGACCTGGTCTAAAGCAGGCTAACTGTCAGACTAAGCTGAGTTCCTCTAACACTGACCAGTAGGAACACAAAATATCACCACTCTCTCACATACTATTATTTGACTTTAAAAAAAAAAAAAAAAAAAAAAAAAAAAAAATTAGTTTCTAGCCATGCAGCCTTTCTCTCTGGTTTTATGACAGCTGTACCTTTTATAGTTTGCAGAACAGATAGCAAACCAGTATAACATTACAATCTAAAATAGCTCTTTAAAGCATTAAAATAACTAAATTAAAAGTTAAAATCACTGAATTAAAAATAAAAATAAACAATAAAAATAAAAATAAAGAAAATGACTATATTTTAATTGCTATAAGACATATATACTGTCTCATTTGAGCTTAGTAATTAGTACTTTACTAGCTTACATTTGATTTACCTATTACAATACTCCCTTTACAGTTGATGCTATCATAAAAATACACTTATATGTAGGTTTAAAATTCTACAAAAGACACATTTAATGTCCAAAAACAAATTTTTTAGCCAAATGTATATTTTACTCAGAATTATTGCGCGCCTATTCTATTACGCTCAATCTGTTTAGTGCGCATGCGCGCAGCAGCGCTCGTTCACTCACGTCAGCCTCCAATCCTGACAGAAAAATTCATATGTTGTAATGTCTGTTTTGGGCTTTTGTTGCATGTTCTTGTTTTCATGTCTTTTATTTTGTAGTTTGATTCATGCTGTTTGTGTCATGCTTCCCTTGCCCTCTTGTTGTCTTGCTATTGGTTCCTCTTGTTCCTTGTGTCATGTTCCGATTGGTTGTCTTAGTCATGTGTCTTGTTCCCATTGGTTTGTTTCTGTCATGTGCCCCTCATTGTTTGTATAAGTAGTCATGTTTTTGCCATTGTGCTTTGTCGTGTATTAATGTAACGTAATGTTGTAGCCTGCTGTAGGTGAGTCAAGTCTGTTCATGCCACGTCAAGTCTGTTCTAGTCAAGTCTGTGTATCTTGTTTGGATTTTGAATTACACCTTTTGTAAATAAACTGCACTTGGGTTCATCTACACTCGCCTTCAGTGGACTGTTTGTTACATATGTTTGCATGACTTTCTGGCATTTACAGATGAAGAATACACCTGTGACATGTCAGTTATGCACTTAGGAAAACACAACCTCTCAAATGCATTAAACAAAACCGATATATTCACTGTTTGTCATTGTGGATTGATTTGATCCATGATCGACATTAAAGGGATAGTTCACCCAAAAATGAAAATGTGATGTTTATCTGCTTACCCCCATGGCATCCAAGATGTAGGTGACTTTGTTTCTTCAGTAGAACACAAACCAAGATTTTTAACACAAACCGTTGCAGTCTGTCAGTCATATAATATCAGTGGATGGGAATCATGGCTTTGAGAGTCAAAAAAACCAAACCAAATTAAACCCTGCAGCTTGTGACGATACATTGATGTGTAAAGACATAAAACGATCGGTCTATGCAAGAAACTGAACAGTATTTATATCATTTTTTAACTATGATTTTCACCGCAATGTCCAAACCTTCTGTCCTGAGCATGTTCTTCTCAACAGCCTGTATCTGACACCTCTTCTTCTTCTAGCTTTATGGCGGATCGCAGAATAAGTGCATTACTGCCACCTATCTCTCAAGTGGACCATTGACACTCTATCTAGAATCTCAATCAGGAGTGTCAGTGGTCCATTTGAGAGATAGGTGGCGGTAATGCACTTATAAGTCTGCAATCTGGCGTAAAGCTGGAGGAAGAAGAAGACGCATCACGCGCAATCTGAAGAAGAACAGGCATCAGGTGCCTAGTGAAGAAGACGACACGACAGTTCAGACATTGCGGTGAAAATCAGAGGTAAAAACGATAAAATCTCAGTTTGTGTTCAACTGAAGAAACAAAGTCACCTTCATCTTGGATGCCCTGGGGGTAAGCAGATAAACATCAAATTTTCACTTTAAGGTCTGCTTAAAAATAAGCATGCACAGATTAGGGAGACTGTGTAAATTTAATTTGTCGTTAATGGAACCGCTTTAGCCCCGATTGATTTGTTAGGTTATTTCAAGCCAGGTTTTGGACTTTAATCCCAGTTTTGTGATGCATCATTTTCTTGCATCACAATATAAATGACAACTTGTAGCCGATGCACACTTGGGATTGATGCATATGATTCTTTTATTTTTTATTTTGTTTCGATGAGCTGATCGGGTAGTGTTATCTTGCCTTTTATAGTTGGTGGTTTTATTTTTATTGGATGGAATGGCAGTAACATAACTAAAACAATAAAAAACAACAATGTACAAAAGGACAAATATCTGTAATGTCTTAAGAACAGGAAAATTGTTTGATTCATTTAATACAATTGCTCTAAAAAATATTTATTTATTTTATTGCTAGATATTTTACTGGTTGAGAAAAAAGGCATCACTGCTTCAAACCCCTTGAAATCTTATAGTTTTTATCAGGAGTTGAACAGGACTTATATTACAACACTCTGTACATTCCCCTTTTTTCTAATTGGCTCTTCTTTGAACAAGGCTCTTTGTTTAAAGGGGACATCAGATGCCCATTTTCCACAAGTTGGTGATACTTTAGGGTCTTCATATAATGTCTGTAACATACTTTAGATAAAATTCCTGAGTGTTTGTATAAAATAGCACCCTTTTTACCTTGTCAGGAACATCTCTGATCACAGTGAGCCGTTTCGGTGCATGTCTCTTTAAATGATAATGAGCTCTGTTGGCCCCATCCCCTCTTAACTATTTTGTGTATTCAGCGGCGTATGGAGCCAGATCAGCCTCAAAAATAATATATGTACAAAATTCATAAATGCACAGCACAATTTACACTGACAAAATCCAATTTGTAAATTCAAAACACAATTCTTAAATACACATGTAAAAGCATAAATATTTCCCCCCAAAAAATATTTAATAAAATATTTATGCTTTTACATGTGTATTTAAGAATTGTGTTTTGAATTTACGAATCAGAATTTGTTCATGTAAATTGTGCTGTGCATTTATGAATTTTGTTTTGTAAATGTATTATTTTTGAGGCTAAACTCGCTCCCTCAAAAACAAAACGAATGCACTGTGTCCTCAGCGGCTCTGATGTCGTGAGGGAATGAAGACGTTTGGCCTGTTTCACACTGCAACACCTTATTCATACAGCATCCCTGCAGCAGCTCCAAAGCTACATATTTCTTTACAAAGATGACTATAAATTAGTTTTTAGAAGTTGGTCAGTTATAATTTTGATTAAAGTTTGTGTGAGCGTGAGCAGTGCAGCAAAATAGACTCTGCGCCAAAACCATCGCTTCAGTGTCGCGTGGCACTCCTGCTGTGTGACCGCACTCATTTTAGCACGAACACGAAAAAAATACACCACTAGGACTAAAAGCTGTCAGAACTAACTAACACGCTTCCCTCTGCCCTGCACACGTGCTGAAACAAACGGGGCTTTATCTCACTTCACAGATGTGACATGACCACACAAAGAGCAATGAGGTGAAACTGACATTCACCACAAAATCCGACCTAAGAAAAAAAAAAAAGAAAAATTAAATTGTAGCATGACTGCAAGATTTGACTTTTCATGTCTTTAAAACAGCTGTACAAGGATATAACAGATGCAAAACCACTGCAGATCTTGAGAAACCACAGGACAACAGATGTGTTGTATTCATTTTTACAAAGTGTAGGAGAGAATGTGTTGACAAAACACTGCTGACAAACAAGAAACCATTTCACACAATTATCAAATATCTTGTCTTGCAATAGTATATGATAATATGATCTGAATGATCTATCAGTCTTGTATTTTGAGAATACTCCTTTTCTCTATATCACGCATTTCCTTTAAAATTAGAGAAACATTGTAACAAAGTTCCTAGAACTTCACAACTGGAACCTAGAGAAGAGAAGAATAAGAAGTCTCAGGCACAGAGCCGATCTGAATTGGGGAGAAAACTTATGATCGGATACGACTTAAGGTGGGTTTTCAACAAAGGAATCAAATGAATTTAGAAGACACAAATCAGACAAACTACTTTCATGATACTTTCAAGTGCTTTCTGGAGCTCTCAGACTTGTGTTCAGTGGATGAAAATACCATTTGGACAAGAGGGAGAGTAAATGGATGAACTGTATATTTTATTTAAGTTTATTGCCACATAAGCTTCACAGGCTATTTCATAGCAAAGATTACACATTAGAAAAACAATATAGTAGGAATTATTTATTTTACGCCACCTATTTATTTATTTTATTTTTTTTCTGCAAAGCAGTATCACCTGTATATGTGTGGTATATAGTAAGTGCCAAATTTGTATACTTAAAATGTTTTGTGGTTTTTTTGCAAGAAAATAACCTAATACAGAAAATAGCTAAATATAACAGAGCAGGCCTACTTTAAAAAAAAAAAAATAATAATAATAATAATGATCAGAAAATGATATAATGTTACAGAAAATTATTTATTACAGCATTTTTTAATTAAAAAAATATATATGTGTGGCAAGGGGGCGTGGTTCAGCGAAGTCTGCAGCGGGAGAGAGAGTCGGGAGACGAACAATGAGTGGGTGGGTTAAACACACATAACCAACACCTGTGTCTTGTTTCAGTAATTGCTGTGGAGAGAGTATATAACACCAGGAGAAACAAATAGTGTGTGAGAGAGAGAAGGACTGCTGACTGGTGGGATTGTGACCGAGCTGAAAACCTTGACAAAAGTGAAAGTGATTACACGACTGTGTTTGCTTATGTGCTGTGTGCACTGCGATCTGTTTGAACTGTGTATATGAGAATAAAACCACTGTCAGCAGTCAAGCTGACCCTGTTCTCTTCCTTCCCACACAAGAACCTTGCTACACTGGTGCCGAAACCCGGGAGGAAGGAGGGACACGCTGCTGAAGATCCCTCGCCGCTGTGGTGAATCCGCGGTGCCATCGAGAATGGCGGAGCAGTCTGCCACCGTGGACGCTCGAGGCGGTGGGCTGGAGTGAGTTGCCGGGGGGACAGACGAGCTCGCTGCCGGCCGCCCGAGATGTGGAGGGACGGCTGCCGTCCAGGAGGCAGCGGAGGAGTTGCCGCCGTTCGCCTGGGGCCGGTGCCTGCTGCCATCCGCCAGAATGGGGAAGAGCAGGGAACGGGGGACTCCTGCCGGCTGCCCGAAATTGGAGGAGTGTCGTGCCGTCCACCGAGGGCTACCCAGTGCCGCCGCCAGGCACCACGGAGGAGTTCACCCAGCTGGTGGAGGGCCGAGCGCCAGTGTGTCTGGGAACCGGAAATGTTTTTTTTTTCTTTTTTTTTCTCCTCTCTCCCCTTTCTCATCTCTGTCGCTCCTCATCCTTCCAGCTCCTTTTCTCTCGCCTCGTCTGTCTGTCCTTACCCACAAGTACCCATGGCCACCGTCATCGGTCCCCCCGGGGGGGGGGGGGGTGTAGAGCGCAGTCTCGTGGGTATGTGACGAGTGGGGCGGGGCCGAGAGCCGTGGGAACGGAGCGAGGCCGGTGGTGTGGTTGGGGATGAGTGACACCTGCGCCACTCACCGGTCTAGAGTCCCACGGAGGAGATCCGGAAGGATAAAAGAGGAGTTACGACAGAGAAGGACGAGAGAGGACCAGGCCTGGGCTTTATTTTGGGTTTTGGGTTTGTTTGTGCGCGGCAGTCGTCCGTGAGGGGCTGTCGTGCTGTTTCGTGTTTATTTGGTTATTAAAGTTTCATTTAAATGTTCGCCGGTTCCCGCTTCCTTCTTCCCGTGACTATGAAGCTTTTTATTGTGTTACAATATGATTTCTTGGTTCCTTGAAAGTCAGTCTCTCTACAATGTCTACTGTACATCTCTACATTACTGACACACTATCTTCCTGTTTAACACAGTACAGCTGCTTTGACACAATATTTATTGTATAAAGCACTGTATAGATAAAGGTATATAAAGGTGACTTGACTTGTGACAATGCTCATCATCCATTCTGACACATCTGGGGAGGCTCGCTGTCTGATGATAGGGGCACTGCTGAGAGCTTCTGCACAGGCTGGTCCAGCACCGTTCCAAAACAGGCTCTGCTTATAGCGTGTGTATGGGCGCTAGAGTGAGGAGAAAAAAACTCTGATGTTGAAAAATATATTCATATTTTCATTGCAAACTTTGTAGGCAGTGAACAGCTCAAACATTTCCTCCTGTTGCCTGTAAGATGTGAGGGAACAGACGGGTGCAACACAGCCAGACAAACGTTGACAAACGTTCTTGTACAATGGCTTATCATCCACTTCTCCAGTTTTCTTTTCAGACCATATAAGTCAGGAACATGGCTGAGGATCCAGACTGGCATTTAAAGGACGGGGCCCATCTTCTTCAGATACTGGAACTGCCTCACTTTTGGTCTCACGGCCAGCTCCAGGGCCGTCCTCAAGCCCAAGGAAGGAACAGTAGATGGTCTGTCACGTCTGGAGTGAGATGAAGGAGCAGCAGACCACTTTGACAGGAAATAGCTCAGATGAGGACGGTGTGCAGTTTAAAATGACAGAAATCCTGGCACGGAGGGCTTTGTCTTCTGCTCACAGAAAGGACAGTCAGACCCATTCAGAGCACCATCTGTGTGGCCTCTGGCCAGCCAGAAGATGCACATGCCATGCACATCGGGGAGCTCTATCAGCCCACCGCAAGTGCAGCTCTCCTTGAGCCACATTCTTGTCTTCTTGCTGGATCGCAGAAGGAAAACTGTTGTGAAGTAGCATCCTCTTAAGTTGTAGCCAGCGGCAGGAGGTATTCGATGGGGGGGGTCCTAACTGTGCATCATTTGGCCAGTAAAATTTACCAAAGCAATGCAATCAGGTTTCAGCATTGGAGGAAGGAGTGGGATAACCCCCACCGCATGAGCTACACAATGTAGAGACACCGACGTGCTGATATTGCAGGCTCCTATTTTTGACACATTTGTATATATCAGATAAATTAATATAGTTAAATGTCTACCACACATTTCAGTGACTACTACATACTATGAAACAATGCAATCAAATAGAATAAGCAAAAGATTACCTCAAATCTATGCAAATGCCCATCGGACAGTTTCATCTGCATGACAATGGAGGGCTGCAAAGCTCGAGACAGCGAGCTAAAATCATACAAACACAAATAATAATTAATCATATGATGCTCATGTGCTTCTGTTCACATTAAACATACACTAATTGATACAAGGGCTGCACAATTAAACAAACAAATAATCATGCTCAGGGTTACAGCTGCCACAATTATTCATGAAAAGTGTTAATCACTATGGATGCACGATATTGTCAGAATCAGCCTATAAAAGGCTTAAAATACACATATCGGCACCGGCCCAATATGAGAAATGATGCCGATATGACTTGCCTATAAGACGAAAAGCTCACATGTGCTCAGCAGTAACAGTTACTGTAATTTATTACTTTTTTAGTAATGGAGTAATCTAACATGTAATAATTTTCGAAATAGTAATTAGAGTATAGTTACAAGCCGAGGTATTTATAAGTTACTGCTGTGTTACATTGCTGACAGAATGCAGTGTTTTATAATCTAGAGATTCAGGATGTAGCACACGCACTGTCTAAACAAAATATCTAAAACAAATAAATTGTTATTCATCTATTGTACAAAAGCAACATGAACTAATATAAAATAGAAATGATTAACAGGTGCAAGTGTATGCAGGGTTTCTATTTAGGCTATAACACGTGTTTGCAGCGTTAAGCAATGCAGTGCTGAAATTTGCGTGCTCACGAATCCTCTCATTATAACACACGAATTGTAGACATTATGAAAGATTCATTATGCATATATTAATTGTGTTATAACAGAGATTTGTGAGATTGCAATGAACTGAGATCTTTTAGAGATTATAAATGCAGCATTCTTTGCTAGCATTCTGCCAAACCATGCACACAGCAGCCGCTGGCTTTAGTTAAAAATAACAGTGATGTTTTAATAACAAATATTTATCGGGACCATGTATGCTGGGATTTCCTAAGAGAAAAAAAGTAATGTAACTAGTAATGTAACTAATTACTAATTACTTTTGAAATAAAGTAATCAGAACAGTAACGTGATCACTTTTAAAAGGAGTAATCAGTAATCAGTAATTTGATTACATTTTCAGAGTAACTTGCCCAACACTGGTAACCAGGGGGTGCTAGCGATAAGATCACGTCAGCAGTGTGGCTCATTCATGAAGCTAAAAGTTGCCTGAATAGTGATTAGATTCACTGTTTTGAATCGTTGTATTAATGCATGTACAGAATGACACATGCGGTGTGAGATACTGTCAACAGTCACTAGTGCGTGCAGCAGCCTCTGGGTCCTAATGCCCCTCTGGTAAGGTGTTTTATTTTTTTTAGGGCAAGGGTCCTCCGATCAGGATTTTTGAAGCCTATCGTCGATCACAGGAAGCAGTACCTGCAGATACGATCACCGATAACGGTCTTTTTGAAGCCTTCTTTTTATAATTTAAAATTATTTATAGTGATGCTTCAGACATTCATTCAGGTGGGATGATATATTCATATATCAAAAATATATAATTATCTCACCTAAATGTTTGATCATGTAGTACATTTTTGATTTTACAGTGGGGGAAAGTATCATTTATTATATGCATTTAAACAATTATTATCAATAATTTTAATTAAATAACATTATAGAATTAAACATTCAATAACATTAAGTATTTTACTACCCTAATTGTTTAGATTTTTATAATGCATAATTTTCTTGTCGATCCACCAGTTCACATTTACAACTCTGTGTGTCTAAAGGTTAAAAATATGGGTAAATTTTCACATTCGTCTGATCAAAAACAGCAGACAGGTGTATTGAAAATGCACATTCATTCTCTGCCAGCAGGAGGCGCTTCAGGAGAGGCAGAAATACAGTGTTTTCCCCGGTAACAGCAGCACACAGCTCATGTTTATTTAATAACTCATTGTCTTAATCGCCACATTAAGCCATATCGGAATTCTGGTCTTTCCGTCCCCAAATTTGAAGACCTCCTAAAATCTTAATTAAGACTTTCTTGTACCATTTAAGACTCTTTATGGCCTTTTGATACAACTAAATTCAAGACTTTTTAAGGACCCGAGGAAACCCTGCTCACTTGGCTGTGCTTGTGCTCTTTTTCAGAGGTTTTTTCAGGACATTTTCATTTATGCGGGGAATAAAAACAAGGATCATGCTCTGAACAAATACATTCAGGTGAACAGTTTACATAAATATGTTTATGGCTATTATATCAGCTCTTGTATGTATTATTCACATTAGTCATTGTATTCCAGCCCATAGGAAAAAAATGTTTTGCTCAGTGGTTGTTTTTTTTCTAAGCTCAGGAGACTTAGATGAGATTCTCATACATCTCTCATTTTAGTATCAACAGCATTTCAGATGTTTCTCCTAATATTCCTTAGGAAAAATGGAAGTACACACAAATGACACGTGACAATATTTGAGAAAAAAAAAGAGTCAAAACAGAGAATGTGTAGGAAGAAACAGAATATCTCTTTATTGTCTTGCTGCAATCTCTATCAATACTCCATTATAGGAATATTTTATTGCTCAGTGGTTGCTCTTTCTAACCTCAGGAGACTTAGTTGTGATTCTCATGTATTTCTCATTTTAGTCTCAACAGTGTCTCAGATGTTTCTCTTAAAAATCCTTAGGAGAAATAAAAGTAGACACAACCGAGACATGATAAAGTTCTGAAAGAAAGGAATCTAAAATGACAATGGGAGAGAAACACGTGAGAAACATGGGAGATCTCTTTATTGTCTCGCTGTAATCTCTTGCAAGACTCCATTATAAAAATGTTTTACTGCTCAGAGGTTGCTGTTGCTTTTGTGATTGCAATGGGGTCTTTCGCCTTTAATGGTCAGGACAGTAGGGGCAGAGACAGAAAATGATTGGCCAGGTGAGAATTGAACAGGAGCAGGAAAGTACCATTAGCTGTGATTTGAACCCATGCTGTCTGATATGCAATTGTGCCTTTATTTCGATGCACTGCCCACAAGGCTATGGCTCTGACAGGTTACTCTATGCTCAGGATACTAGGCGTGATTCTCTTATATGTCTCATTGAGATCTCAGCTTTGTTTTAAGATGTCTTCATTTTTATTTTAGGAGAAACGTTAAACTTTTACCAATATTGTAAATACTAAAACTATCATTTAAATAGCATTAAAGGGGTCATGATGCGATTTCAAGTTTCCTTTCTCTTTGGAGTGTTACAAGCTCTTGGTGAATAAAGAAGATCTGTGAAGTTGCAAAGACTAAAGTCTCAAATCCAAAGAGATATTCTTTATCAAAGTTAAGACTTGTCCACACCCTCCTAAAACGGCTCGTTCTAACACGCCCCACATCTCTACATCAGTATGTGGGAAGATTTGAATAACGCCACCCAGATGTTCACGCAAAGAAAGAAGGCGTACCTTTTATTCGTGTTGTAGTATTGTTGTTGCCGCCGCCGCCATGTCGTATAGATGCTGTGTGTTTCACTGTGAAACTACTTTGTTTGGCCTTCTAAAAGAGGACGATATCCGCTTCGTCATGCCTGGAGCTGATCCGTGCTGCTCGCTGAGGAAATACATCAACTTTGCACTGTGGATTGCTGAATGGGTTTTTTACCGTGGATGAAATGGAGTTGTCAATCATTGCATACTCACTAAATTGAGTAGTTTAATCCATTTTTATTATAGTTTTTTTTACAGTTCCCTAACAATAAATAGGTCATACCAGTGACCTCAACTAAAAACTTCATATGAAATCGTGAGCTAAATGAGAAAATTTCTGATAATTGAAAAGAAACAGTGGACTTAACATGGGCTTTTTTCACAGATCTTTAGAAAATAGGAAGGAGGAAGTCAAGTGATGTCATCAGTGTGATTTTTATTACAAAATGACAGATTTTTTGTCAAACGGTAACACCAGTGACACAAATCCTGGGGACCACTGTTTTCACTATATATTTTATAATATTTATTGAGCATTTTATTTTATTATGCCATTTATATCATATATTTGATAGTTATGAATACATTTTTGTAATTTAAATGGTAGAAAACCCTGATTTTGACTGCAAAATAAAGCACTTTCCCTGTGTACATGGCTGTGGGGACAAGCAGTTAGGTGGTTCTTGGAATTCTTTATAATTAATTAAAACAAATATTGCCACATTTTATGGCGCAAGAACATCTAATTGTTCAAATAACACATTGTTTTATTTTAAAATATAAAAAAATTGTAACCTTAATTTGTTTTTCAATTGTAATATTTCTGTAAAGGCTAGGGACAGAAAAAATGGATGTTTCTGTAGAATGACCCTGTTGTTGTTTTGCTTTGTTTAGCATTAAAAGTTGGTCTTGTACAGCCCATTTTTGCATGTGTGTAAATATAGGTTCCCATAGGAAAGAAAATTCAAAAGTGAGATCTCTTTAACATCTCAAATATTTCTCTTACTTTAATATTGAATGGAGATTTTTGCTTGAGTATCCTGCTTCTCAAACTTGTCTCCTGAGACAAAAATTCTAACAATCTCACAACGGTCTCCATTAAAGCTTTAGAAGAGATCTCAACAACTTTCCTAAAACAAAAACTCTATTTATCTTTAGATGGAGACTCTGGATATCTTACATTTGTCTCCTCAAAAGTTTAGATTAGAGATCTCAAGAACATCACAGACTGTGCTCAGATTTTTGTCTTTAGCTAAATAATCTGGGGGCCTCATATTTGTCTCCTGTAAAGCTTTAGTTCCATGACCTTTTGAGCTCGCTCCAGTGTCGGCTCCAGCCCCAAAGCTGGAGTGCCGGCTCCTCGAAAGCGCTTTGCTGTGCCTGCTCCTCCAGAGCTCCCTCCAGTGCCAGCACCTCGTAAGCACTTCCCAGATCCCCAGTTCAGCCCAGGGAGGGCTCCTGATCTCCAGTTCAGCCCTGTAAGTCCCCCCAAGGATTTTTTTTGGCAGATCCGCCATGGCCTCCCGAGTTAGGGACATAGAATTTGAGTAAATTCATGAATAAATCATCTTGCACTGTTCCCCAGCCAGCTGCTTGATTCACGATGTTTCTCTTTGCACATGAACAGTATTATGTGAAGCATTCATATAGTCTATATATTTTTCCTTTTCAGTCTATGTATAGGTAAACATTTATATATAGTATATTCATATTCAAAATCTGTCAGTAGGTTAGTTGTGTATAGGTACAGTGTTTATGTGTAGCATTTGTATAGTTTGTATTTTTTTTTTTTTAGTTTACGTATAGGTAAACTTTTATATATAGTATATTTATAGTCAAAATCTAGAAACTGGATGACATGATGATATTTACTATTTTTACACACCAGAGGCTTTTTTAATGAATTGTGAATCTAAAATATATGTGTTAGAGAATGTACAAATTAACATTGTTTGTGTCATATCAGTCAGAAAAGCAGTTCTGGGCTATATTTTTTTTTATTTTTTAGCTAACTTAGTTGTTGTTCTTGGCTTTAAAATTCAAAATCCCTTTCAAATTAAATATGTACACACTTTGGATTAAATGAAAGTATTTTCAAATTTTTAATTAGCATGTTTTTATGGTTTGCTTTGTTACCGAAATTGGTACAGAGAACCGTGGATTTTCACTGATACTGGTACTGAATACTGAAATTTTGGTACCGTGACAACACTAAATCACTTACCCCCATGTCGTTCCAAAACCGTAAAAGCTTTGTTTGTCTTCGGAACACAATTTAAGATATTTTGGATGAAAACTGGGAGGCCTGTGACTGTCCCATAGACTGCCAAGTAAATAACAGTGTCAAGGTCCATAAAAGATAAAATAAAGTCTCTGTTGGGCTTTGCGTACAATGAGACTGATATTCAGGTTCCATGAGAGGGATTGATGAATGGTGGTGCCCAAGAAACAGAAGGAAGAGACCCTCTCAACAACCTGATCATTGATGGAGAGGGGAAGGTGCTGAACTGCCTTCTTCCTAAAGTCCACTATCATCTCTTTAGTTTTGGATGTATTGAGGATTAAGTTATTAACCTCACACCACTTCACCAGCTGTTCAACTTCACCCCGATAACTAGATTCATCCCCATCAGAGATAAGACCTGTTACAGTGGTATCATCTGCGAATTTTAACAGTTTTACTGATGTTAAATTGGACGTAGAGTTATTGGTATAAAGAGAAAATAAAAGAGGAGACAGGACACAACCGAGTGAACTTGCGGACGAAGAAGGTGTACCTTTTATTCTCGTTGTAGTGTCGGCCAAGGCTTCACAATATATTAAGAGGCGTAACATTTCTGTCACACGCTTGAGGCATTCGGCAAATCACAACGCGCTGGATAGCTGCCCAACCACAGCACACCTCACTTTTCAAAGAGAGATGAGCCTTGTGAGTCTTTTTAGCAGCATCATATGACCCCTTTAACTATAAAACTTGTGCAGTTAAGCTAATTCTGAAGGAAACGCTGTTGTCAGTTGACAGCAATATCACCCCAACAAATAAACATCTCAGTTTCATTGTCTTTAAATTTGCTATAAACAAATGTACAGAGGTCCTATTTTTTATTACAGAACATTCTCAAAACAACATAAGAGGACAGTTAAAAGGGCTCATTAAAAATAAATAAATAAATAGTTATTCCAAATGGTTCCATAAAATAACTGGATAACTGCAAGGTTTTTAAAATAAAATCTAAGAGCTTTAGAGACCTTTTAAGACCTGCACTTCAGATTTCAGCCTTTAAACTATTTTTAAGAAAAGGGAAGAGTCAAAAGTAGCAATTATTATATTAATTTAAACAATTAGGCTATTATTAATCAATTATTATATTCAATTACAGAAATATATCTTAGTGTCTTAATCGTTTACATTTTTATACTGCATTAGCATTTTGTCGATCCACTGGTTCACATTTAAAAATATGTAGCAAGAACAGCAGACGGGGTTATTGAAGCAAACTCGTTCTCTGCAAGCAGGGTTCACTTCCGGATCTAGCATAAGTGGTTTCCACGGTAACCACAGAACAAAGCAGCACGCCTGACTTTGAAACATGCATCGCTCAAGTATATTCAATGAAATCATAGCCTTTTGAAGTTTAATCCACATACTAATCTATATTGTAATTCTGTCCCCAAATTTTTAAGACCTTTTATAATTAAGACTTTATATCATTTTAGAGTTTATATGGCCTTAAATTTAAACGATTTAACTGAAGACTTTTTAGTTCAGTGCAAACATTTCTGTCATGCATTTGGCAAAAAGCTTTTGTTGACAATGCATTTAACCTTTGAAATTTGAGGCAAGTGCAACTCTGGCGTCCCCGTTGTTTGTGAGCAGTGGTGTGATGACGATTTAAATAACAGATTTCCAAACACTCCAAACATATAAGTATCCCCTTGAAGTTGGAAGAGAAATGGGAATCTGTTTACCATCTTGACTGGAAAATGCTGTTTTCATGGTCAGTTTTTCATTTATTATTTGCTAATGTTAGAATGTTTACATTAGAGTGCACGTCCTACGCCGAAATGAATACGGGGAGCAGCTGGAAACTAGAAACCTCTCCTGGTTGAAGACAGTATTAACATCATAAGCTGAAAGCAATCATTGCATGACTTACATTTCAAATATTTTAAAATTGATCATCCGTGTCTAAAATGATTCAGCGAGCCGTACTAAAAGACATTGCGGGCCGTATACAGCAGTTTCGGTGTCTTATAAGCAAAAATAGATCGCATTAGCGCCCCCTTTTGTCGGCTGTCAACGTCACTTTATCTGACAGTTTTTCTTTGATGATGAATCAGCCATGACTTCTCCTGAACGTCCAGATGGCCAGTCTGCCCCTGCGGACGCGTCGAGTATGAAGTGGGATTTATACTTATATTTCTTCATCTTTGCAAAATCCTTGTTACAACATCGTACAGATGACATTATCTCATTTGATGTTCATAAGTGTCTTCATATTGCATTTGTAGCTGATAACAGAAATTCAGTAAAATAATAACAATTGCACAACGAAAAATCTCCATGATTAGCCTGTTTTCGAACTTCCTGCTTTTTGAGAATTTCTGTCCAATGAATGGATGACCCTAGCACATGTGTGGTTTTGTTACAATTTCTGGTTCACTTGCAAAAAGGACAGTGTGAAAGTGAACCACACCAAACAAAAAAAATTAACATTGTATTTGGTCTGGGTCCGTGTACGTTTTGATAGTTTGTTTTCCATTTGAAATTAAATCAGCAGAAACGAGAAAATGGCCGTTTTGTCATTGTTTCGTTTGTTCAAAAAAAAAAATGAGATTTTGGCTCGATTTTAGTTTTTTTTTTTTTTTTTGGTTCATGGGTAGAAAACGGATAAACCACTCGAAATTCGTTTCCCCCTTGTGGGCAGTCATGACACGCCCCTTTCCGCCGATTGGTCAACCAAATATGATCCTGTGACGTCATCCCCTGTTCGTTCACCAAAATAATAGCACTCTGCTGCTATATCAATATATCATCTTTCTTCTGTGCAACCTAATGTGTTTCACAGAAATATTAATCAGCACCCATGCTGTTTTAAATGGCTGTGCGTTGTCAATGGTGAAGCTACGCTACCCATAGAGGACCAGATGAGAAGCACAGATAAAAAATAATTTTTTTTTTTAAATTAAAAGGATAGCCTGTGGTAAATTTCATTAATTATTTAGTCACTGAAGTCTGTTTTTTAAGCTGTCATTGTGTTTTTAAAATGTAAGTGCCAATACATATGTAGACAGCCAAGCGCATTACATAATTTTGTAGGCTACTGCTCAGGTGAGGCTAACTTAAGCGAAAAAACGAGACTAATAATACACTTGGCGAGATAAAACATCTTATGCTACTGATTCTTTTGACGGGTATAATTTTCTCTTTCTCTGTCTTTCTACCATGTAGGCAATCCACAACATGTCAGACTACTATTACTATTGGGCCCTGTAAATATGGAAGACTCCAAATCTTTTATAGAACCAGGGCTGTAGCCGGGGTATCCAGGGCCCAATGCAGATTGTTGCTGTGGGCCCCCCGTGAAAACGCGTTCCGGAAGGAGGGACCCTTCAAGCCTGGGGGCCCTAGAAATGTCACCACCTTTTGCCCTGCTAGCCACGACCATGTGTAGAACCATTGTCTGTCCCATCCTGTTTCAAATTATATTTATTTGAACCACTCTTTGAGCTTCTTTCTTTGTGTAAAGGGTATAGAAAAAAGTAGGGTACAACGGAGCTAACGGCGCCCCTGGGGTAAAAGGCACCTTTGATATTATTTTCATCTAAACCACTAGATGGCACAAAAACGTGACGTAACATTTTCTAAAACATTTGTTTTTCAAGATGCATGTGTATACAGGTGCTTTTCAATAAATTAGAATGTCGTGGAAAAGTTCATTTTTTCAGTAATTCAACTCAAATTGTGAAACTTGTGTATTAAATAACTTCAATGCACAGACTGAAGTAGTTTAGGTCTTTGGTTCTTTTAATTGTGATGATTTTGGCTCACATTTAACAAAAACCCACCAATTCTAATCTCAACAGATTAGAATACTTCATAAGACCAATAAAAAAAAATAAAAACATTTTTAGTGAATTGTTGGCCTTCTGGAAAGTATGTTAATTTACTGTTCATGTACTCAATACATGGTAGGGGCTCCTTTTGCTTTAATTACTGCCTCAATTCGGCGTGGAATGGAGGTGATCAGTTTGTGGCACTGCTGAGGTGGTATGGAAGCCCAGGTTTCTTTGACAGTGGCCTTCAGCTCATCTGCAGTGTTTGGTCTCTTGTTTCTCATTTTCCTCTTGACAATACTCCATAGATTCTCTACGGGGCTCAGGTCTGGTGAGTTTGCTGGCCAGTCAAGCACACCAACACCATGGTCATTTAACCAACTTTTGGTGCTTTTGGCAGTGTGGGCAGGTGCCAAATCCTGCTGGAAAATGAAGTCAGCATCTTCAAAAAGCTGGTCAGCAGAAGGAAGCATGAAGTGCTCCAGAATTTTTTGGTAAACGGGTGCAGTGACTTTGGTTTCCTAAAAAACACAATGGACCAACACCAGCAGATGACATTGCACCCCAAATCATCTCAGACTGTGGAAACTTAACACTGGACTTCAAGCAGCTTGGGCTATGAGCTTCTCCTCCCTTCCTCCAGACTCTAGGACCTTGGTTTCCAAATGAAATACAAAACTTGCTCTCATCTGAAAAGAGGACTTTGGACCACTGGGCAACAGTCCAGTTCTTCTTCTCCTTAGCCCATGTAAGATGCCTCTGGAGTGGCTTAACAAGAGGAATACGACAACTGTAGTCAAATTCCTTGACACGTCTGTGTGTGGTGGCTCTTGATGCCTTGACCTCAGCCTCAGTCCATTCCTTGTGAAGTTCACTCAAATTCTTGAATCGATTTTGCTTGACAATCCTCATTAGGCTGCGGTTTCTCTCGGTTGGTCGTGCATCTTTTTCTTCCACACTTTTTCTATCCACTCAACTTTCTGTTAACATGCTTGGATACAGCACTCTGTGAACAGCCAGCTTCTTTGGCAATGAATGTTTGTGGCTTACTGTCCTTGTGAAGGGTGTCAATGATTGTCTACTGGAGAGCTGTCAGATCAGCATTCTTCCCCATGATTGTGTAGCCTAGTGAACCAAACTGAGAGACCATTTCGAAGGCTCAGGAAACCTTTGCAGGTGTTTTGAGTTGATTAGCTGATTGGCATGTCACCATATTCTAATTTGAATTGGTGGGTTTTTGTTAAATGTGAGCCAAAATCATCACAATTAAAAGAACCAAAGACTTCAACTACTTCAGTCTGTGTGCATTGAGTTTAATACGAGTTTCACAATTTGAGTTGAATTACTGAAATAAATGAACTTTTCCACGACATTCTAATTTATTGAGAAGCACCTGTATAGTAGATATAATTAAAGTGTATATATATAGTAAAATTATTTTATTTACAAATGTTTTTTTTTTTTATTCGTTAGACTAGGCCTATTAGACCTGATTAATATTTCTGAAATAAATATTTCTGTTAAATGCATTAGGCTGAATTGTATTTATTTGGTCCGGTCTTTGGGATTATTTCTTTGTGTATTTGGTGTTGTGAATAGTACCTTAATCAGCATTAAATCAGCTTTGAGAAGGTGAGATCTACAGGGAACGATCAAAGCAATGCAAATATGCGCACATTTGTTTGTTTGTTTGACTTGAAGCGTCGCTGTGCACCAATCAAAAAAAGACACCAACATGCATAGCGATGCTTCAAGTCAATCGAACGAACAAACACGCAAGAGTGATTCGAAAGCATAAGGAGCTGTCTGCTCTGCTCTCTATTGCCTTGTCCAAATACCCACACTTGTGGTCTTGGCCACACGGGAGCTTGTGCGCAACAGGAAGTAAGTGCGCAAGACTGTCCCAGTTCTTAAAAACACCAAAGCGCAGTGCCCTTAACGCACACTAAATCAGTGTTGCCAGATTGGAAATGTCCAAGTATCATACCAGAACCTCAAAATTATTGTATTTGGAAGAAAATTATTGTACACAAGTCAATCGGAGAGTATACAGCTATTATCTAGACAAACAACATTTTGACACAACGTGCAAATTACAGCAATAGATAAAAAATTGTCGTACCTTAGTGGGAAGGTACGCTGTCGCTGTCATCGGATGACTGCGTGTTGCCAGATGTTGAGGGAGTGCTTTTGCGGTACACATTGGATGCCGTCATGGGCCGCAACATAGTGTTGGTTGGCTTGAAAGCAGTGCACCCCACTGAATTTTTAACACACTCTGAGGTGTGCACGAGCCCATTCAGAGTATCTGTAATGAGAGGGGAGAGGCATACGATTTGGGTCAAGAGGGCATCATCAAAGTCAAATCGTTTATTGATTTTTTTCCCCAGGCAACCCGGAGAAAATTCTGAAGCGCACATGAAAATCTGTCAGGGTGGCTGCTGGAATCTTAGCCTGCTGGACATCCTGCATCACATTTACACCCAAGTACAGTGTGTTTAATCTGAGCTTTGGGCCGTCATTTATGTCGATCTGATTCAAAGGAGTGTGCAGAACATAGTCTCTGTCCATGAAGGTGAGGAGGAGATCTTTGTAGGTTTGGCAACGAGTGGCATACACCGCTGCACTGTGATGCCTGGCAGATCATTTGTAAGGCGGCTGGAGACAAAATTATTTTTTCCCATCATTGTATTGCAGCCATCCGACCTGAACCCCACTATGTTTTCAATCGGTACATCTGCATCGGTGAAAGACTTCATCATCTCGTTGTAAAGTTTTTCTGCAGTGGTCCCCTCAGGGGGCAAACTGTCTGTCTTGGTTTGAATAGATCTGTACCAGTTTCCAGAAACAGGTCTGAATCGTATTTATGCCTTTATCGGAAAAACGAACAAAGACACAAAGCGTTTTCACATTCCCGATGTCTGTTGACTCATCAATCAAAACACTGAATTTTTTTTCCTTTTCAGGATTTCGGTTAGACTCTCAAAGTAACAGTCGCCAATAACATGCTTGGTTATAGCCGTTGTCTTTGTGTGACCAAGGCACATCTGCTGAGCTGTTTTCGAATCTTTAAATATATCTTTCAAGACCTCAACCAAATGGTCTGAGGTCCTTAATGCTATGTTGTGCTCTGCCATGAACCCTGTTAGCTTTATCTCTGCATTTTTCACTGCTGTATCTAACTCACTCTCACTCATTTTCTATACTTTATTGCTTAAACTATCGACCTCCACTTGGAAACAACTGACTGGCCTAAGCGCGGCCACGGAAGGAACATTAACTTGTGCATGTGAGAGAGTCATTCTCCACGTTGATTGGCTGAGAAGACGTAACGTGAGATGCGATAGAAAATGTCCGTAACACCACGTTCACCTCACAGACAGTAGAAACGTTGCAGAGCTAGATCAATAAGTATAGAAGCCCTCAGATTACAATGAAAATCATTTGAAGTGCCCTAAAATTCTGAAATTATCGTACATTTATAGGATTTTTTTCATTATTGATCGTACATCGTACAGAGGTCAAAATTATCGTACAAATATGATAATTATCGTACATCTGGCAACACTGCACTAAATCAGCACTATCTCAAATACCGCTCTGGAGCGCAATTCAAGGCTTAGTGTATCCCATCATGCATCATGTTCTGGAAATAAATTGTGATACTTTTGGCCGAGATCTCGCGAGAGGTCACGGAAACCTCCGTTTTTTAGTAATGGAAGTTAAATATTAATAATAATTAGATATTACATATAATTTGGTAGAACAGTTTTTTTTACATTTTATTGGTGCAAAGATGAGTAGTGATTATATTCATTTGTACAACATTTGCAAATGATTTTTATCACTTAATTAGAAGCACCACAAATTAAAATGGTCATGTTATAGGGACTACTGAACAGACATTTAGAAGTTGATTTTTAAATGCAAAGTATTTAAAATTAAAATAAAGCTATGAAAACACTTGCATTTTTGTCATTCTTCAGTCTTCATGCTCACATTTACACTTGAGCCAGATACAGGAAATATGTCATAAAAGTAGTCCAGCGCAAAGACCGCAAGTGTGGGTATTTGGACAAGGCACATAGCTCTCATTAATGTCAAACAACAATCGACCTGCACAGTGCAAACAGCCAAAACCTGGATATTTTAGGCAATATTAAAATCCTAAAATCCTTCAGTTTTGCTGGACTTGGGACACACTATTCTAATCTTACATACTATTTAGGATGGGACGCAGGGTAGAAGAATATGGAGATAAAGAGATAATAAACATTAAACATATTGACAATAAATAGAATGAGATCCACAAATAAATCTTAAAGTTTCACAAACATGAATTAAATTCACAAATAAATAAAATGAGATTTGCAAAATAATAAAAAAAAAAAAACATATTCACAAATATATATTTGTGTCACAACCACAACTTTGCCTGGCATTTATTTGTGAAGTGTAAAACATTTCTTGCGTCAAGACGTGCTGACAATCCACAAATACATGGACTCCACCCACCGTCTACTCAAGCCAACAGCCACATTTCGCTGACCAATCATAGCACGATCTCGCTATAGCCAATCATGTTTTGCTTTACAATTAGGACAGTCTCGTCCTGAGATAACTTCATTCATCTGCATTGGCTCAAATAGCTAATATAAGGGCCATAAAATGGGTAACGTTACAGTAAAAGATGTTTAAAACTGGATTTCGTTAGACCATTAGACTGTGTATCATGCCAAGCCACAGTATTATATTTTACGTGTCTTTGAAAATGCCAGAGAAACAGAGCGTGATGAAGTGTAGTAGGTTAGACTAGTGCGCATAAACAGTGCGTTCTTTCACTGTATGATTCAATTTATTAAAATACACTTCGAATGATCACAAAATTCAAGTTATGGAAACAGAAAATGTATACATTTATATCATTTCATATAGTTTATAAAAATACTATTTATATATCAATGTCGTTTCTTTTCTCCAAAAACCAACATGATTTCAAATGTGATATTAAATTTATGTTATGTTAATATAAAGTAAAAAAAAAAAGTTAATTAAAGGGGTGCTATTATGCTTTTTCACTTTTTTAACTTTAGTTAATCTGTAATGTTGCTTACAAGCTCAAAGTCCAATTCAAAAGGAGATATTTTATATAACAGAAATCACTTTTCAAAAACTACAATGAAGGACTCGTTTGGACTACAATGCATATTTTCCAGGATTTGTGACATCACAAATACAGATGAATGGGACGAGACCCGGTAGAGCTGCACTAGAGAAGGCAGCGAGTGTAATCACTATGTCAGAGACACGCTAGTGTTCCCAAGACAAACAAACTTTTTAACCAGGTTTAAATCATGCTCAAATTGATTTGATTTTGTTGCAATATTTACACTGAAGCTCACAGCAGGCAGCTATGGTAAGAGGCATAACATTTCCCGACCAGGTGCCAAGTGCTGCCAACCACAGCACACACCGACCCAGCTAACCAACCACAGCACACACCGGCCCAGCTAACCAACCACAGCACACACCGACCCAGCTAACCAACCACACCACACACCGACCCAGCTAACCAACCACACCACACACCGGCCCAGCTAACCAATCACAGCACACACCGGCCGAGCTAACCAATAACGGCACACGCCGGCCCAGCTAACCAATCACAGCACACGCCGGCCCAGCTAACAATCACACCACAACCCGGCCCAGCTAACCAACCACAGCCACACACCGGCCCAGCTAACCAACCCAGCTAAGCCAACCACACACCACACACGCCGGCCCAGCTAACCAACCACAGCACACACCGGCCCAGCTAACCAACCACAGCACACGCCGGCCCAGCTAACCAATCACAGCACACACCGGCCGAGCTAACCAACCACAGCACACACCGACCCAGCTAACCAACCACACCACACACGAGCACCAGCTAACCAACCACACCACACACCGGCCCAGCTAACCAACCACACCACACGCCGGCCCAGCTAACCAATCACAGCACACACCCGGCCGAGCTAACACAGCACACGCCGGCCCAGCTAACCAATCACAGCACACGCCGGCCCAGCTAACCAATCACAGCACACACCGGCCGAGCTAACCAATAACAGCACACGCCGGCCCAGCTAACCAATCACAGCACACGCCGGCCCAGCTAACCAATCACACCACACGCCGGCCCAGCTAACCAATCACACCACACGCCGGCCCAGCTAACCAATCACAAAACACGCCGGCCCAGCTAACCAATCACACCACACGCCGGCCCAGCTAACCAACCACACCACACGCCGGCCCAGCTAACCAATCACAGCACACGCCGGCCGAGCTAACCAATCACAGCACACGCCGGCCCAGCTAACCAACCACACCACACGCCGGCCCAGCTAACCAATCACACCACACGCCGGCCCAGCTAACCAACCACACCACACGCCGGCCCAGCTAACCAATCACAGCACACACCGGCCCAGCTAACCAATCACAGCACAACACGCCGGCCCAGCATAATAGCACACACCAACCCAGCTAACCAATAACAGCACACGGCCCAGCTAACCAATCACAGCACACGCCGGCCCAGCTAACCAACCACAGCACACGCCGACCCAGCTAACCAACCACATCACACCGACTAACCAATCACAGCACACGCCGACCCAGCTAACCAATCACAGCACACGCCGACCCAGCTAACCAACCACAGCACACGCCGACCCAGCTAACCAATCACAGCACACGCCGACCCAGCTAACCAATCACAGCACACGCCGACCCAGCTAACCAACCACAGCACACGCCGACCCAGCTAACCAATCACAGCCGCACACGCCGACCCCAGCTAACCAATCACAGCACACGCCGACCCAGCTAACCAACCACAGCACACGCCGACCCAGCTAACCAATCACACCGCACGCCGGCCCAGCTAACCAACCACACCGCACGCCGGCCCAGCTAACCAATCACAGCACACGCCGGCCGAGCTAACCAATAACAGCACACGCCGGCCCAGCTAACCAACCACACCACACGCCGGCCCAGCTAACCAATCACACCGCACGCCGGCCCAGCTAACCAACCACACCGCACGCCGGCCCAGCTAACCAATCACAGCACACACCGGCCGAGCTAACCAATAACAGCACACACCGGCCCAGCTAACCAATAACAGCACACAACCCAGCTAACCAATCACAGCACACGACCCAGCTAACCAATCACAGCACACGCCGGCCCAGCTAACCAATCACAGCACACGCCGGCCCAGCTAACCAACCACAGCACACGCCGACCCAGCTAACCAACCACAGCACACGCCGACCCAGCTAACCAACCACAGCACACACCGACCCAGCTAACCAATCACAGCACACACCGACCCAGCTAACCAATCACAGCACATTTTGTATTTCAGAATGCGGGCCTTCATTTGATACAGGAACTCTTTGAGCCGTTCGTGCCAGACTGGGGAGATGGGTGTTGTTGAATCTCGAGAGAGGTGTTGTAATAATGTTTTTTGAACAACCTAGAATGAGATCCTGTTCTAATAGACCCCCAAAACAAAATCAAGACTTTGTAAAAGAGCATATAGGACCCCTTTAAGAGACTTAAGTTTTAGACACCATATTGCCTGTTTTTGCTCTATTTCGACAACAGACACTCCTAATAACTCCAAACACAGCCACAGTACTGTTTTGCATCGCTGAGCAACATGACAATGTTTCGTTTCTGAATGAATCAACTGTTGAAATGATTCGGTTCAATCACAATAATGACTCACTTATTAACAGTGACTTGCTGCACCTACCGGTGGCTTAAATTTTACATTTAATGTATCTTTTCTTTTTCTTTTTTAAACAATTTCAAATGTCAGTATTCAACATTTTTTGTTTAAAATATCGAAACATTATATATGCATTTGTAACTGCAGGTTAAAGCATCCCGTGTCCCTCTGCTGCATTAAACAGTGTGACGTCTAAATGCCTCTTCAGATGTACTTCTGTGTTTCCTCTGCATTGCAAAGATTCATTTTGTTGATATTTATACCATTTGCTTGTCTCATTATTCTAATTGACTAATTACATGCAAGATTTTGCCTAAAAAAGTAAAAACGCACAGTTTAAGAAAAAAATGGCTTTAAAAGTGTAAAAAATGCTCATGAAAGGTAAAAAAATCTAGTTAAGCTTATTGGTAGATTAATTTCTGTCACTTTTGTGAACTGAACACCACAGAATAAGAAAACCTCATACATCGTTAGATCCACATATACTCAAATACTGAAAAACTGGGAAACGCTGTTGTGTGACGGCAGTTTAACCGATTATACAAACAAATGTTTATTATGAGGTAGAGTTAAGTTATTTATTAGTCAGTTACTTATTGACGCTTTTATTTTTATTTTTGAATAACATGACGCTTCCATAACGCGTTCGGATCCAGTATAGCGTGATTTAAAGATCTGTTTCTCTGGCATTCCCAAAGACACGTAAAATATAATACTGTGGCTTGGCATGATACACAGTCTAATGGTCTAACGAAATCCAGTTTTAAACATCTTTTACTGTAACGTTACCCGTTTTATGGCCCTTATATTAGCTATTTGAGCCAATGCAGATGAATGAAGTTTTCTCAGGACGAGACCGCCCTGATTGTAAAGCAAAACGTGATTGGCTATAGCGAGATCATGCTATGATTGGTCAGCGAAATGTGGCTGTTATCTGATTGGCTTGAGTAGACGGTGGGTGGAGTCCAGGTATTTGTGGATTGTCAGCACGTCTTGACGCAAGAAATGTTTCACAAATCACAATTTACAGATAAATGCCAGGCAAAGTTGTGGTTCTGACACAAATATATATTTGTGAATATGTGTTTTTATATTCAAATCTCATTTTATTTATTTGTGAATTTAATTCATGTTTGTGAAACTTTGTGGATCTCATTCTAATTATTTGTCAATAGTTTTAATTTTTGTTAATCTCTTTACATTTATTTGTAGATCATAATCTATTTATTTGGAATTAAACAACAATTCTATCTACATAGAAGGGAAAATAAACAGACATGCGTCACAGCGGTGAGGACCTGCGGACAGGAAGTGACGCGCCATAAAAACCACAGAAGAAGTGTGAAACCGCCCGCCCTGCGTGTGACGTCAGCAGCGGAAGAGGGCTGAGAGCGGATGTTTACGCTGGTCACATTAAACGCCTAAAACAGATCACTTTTAACAGGTATGTATAAAATATAGAGACTGGCACGATCCAGTATGACTCTCTAGTGCTTCTGGTGTGTGTGTTCGTGTGTGTGTGTGTGTGTGTGTGTTTGTGTGTGTGTGTGTGTGTGTGTGTGTGTGTGTGTGTGTGTGTGTTCGGTCGGTCGTGAGCTCGAGGGCTAATCGCTGCTAATTATGAGATCCGCGGTGCTAAAATAACGAATAAAGAAATAAATACTCGACTACATTACCGACTTATGTTATTGATTCTTCAACTGGGAATATAGTGATTAGCTTTATGTTCGATGATTAGAGCTGCTCTGTCGGAGAATGAGAGTTTGGCCTGCTGGAGTCTGTTTACACACACACACACACGCGCGCATATATATATGTGTGTATATATATATATATATATATATATATATATATATATATATACACACGAACACATATACAGATACACACAACCATATATATTATATACATATACACAAAGGGGCTGGTCATATAATTAGAATATAATCAAAAAGTTGATTTATTTCATTAATTTCATTCAAAAAGTGAAACTTGTATATTATATTTATTCATTACACACAGACTGATATATTTCAAAGGTTTATTTCTTTTAATTTTGATGATTATAACTGACAACTAAGGAAAATCCCAAATTTAGTATCTTGAAAATTAGAATATTGTGAAAAGGTTCAATATTGAAGACACCTGGTGCCACACTCTGAGTTCATTAACTCAAAACACCTGCAAAGCCTTTAAATGGTCTCTCAGTCTAGTTCTGTAGGCTACACAATCATGGGGAAGACTGCTGAATTGACAGTTGTCCAAAAGATGACCATTGACACCTTGCACAAGCAGGGCAAGACACAAAAGGTCATTGCAAAAGAGGCTGGCTGTTCACAGAGCTCTGTGTCCAAGCACATTAATAGAGAGGCGAAGGGAAGGAAAAGATGTGGTAGAAAAAAAAGTGTACAAGTAATAGGGATAACCACACCCTGGAGAGGATTGTGAAACAAAACCCATTTTAAAAATGTGGGGGAGATTCACAAAGAGTGGACTGCAGCTGGAGTCAGTGCTTCAAGAACCACTACACACAGATGTATGCAAGACATGGGTTTCAGCTGTCGCATTCCTTGTGTCAAGACACTCTTGAACAACAGACAGCGTCAGAAGCATCTCGCTTCAAAAAGGACTGGACTGCTGCTGAGTGGTCCAAAGTTATGTTCTCTGATGAAAGTAAATTTTGCATTTCCTTTTGAAATCAGGGTCCCAGAGTCTGGAGGAAGAGAGGAGAGGCACACAATTCACGTTGCTTGAGGTCCAGTGTAAAGTTTCCACAGTCAGTGATGGTTTGGGGTGCCATGTCATCTGCTGGTGTTGGTCCACTGTTTTTTTCTGTGGTCCAAGATCAACGCAGCCGTATACCAGGAAGTTTTAGAGCACTTCATGCTTCCTGCTGCTGACCAACTTTATGGAGATGCAGATTTCATTTTCCAACAGGACTTGGCACCTGCACACAGTGCCAAAGCTTCCAGTACCTGGTTTAAGGACCATGGTATCCCTGTTCTTAATTGGCCAGCAAACTCGCCTGACCTTAACCCCATAGAAAAATCTATGGGGTATTGTGAAGAGGAAGATGTGATATGCCAGACCCAAGAATGCAGAAGAGCTGAAGGCCAATATCAGAGCAACCTGAGCTCTCATAACACCTGAGCAGTGCCACAGACTGATCGACTCCATGCCACGCCGCATTGCTGCAGTAATTCAGGCAAAAGGAGCCCCAACTAAGTATTGAGTGCTGTACATGCTCATACTTTTCATCTTCATACTTTTCAGTTGGCCAAGATTGCTAAAAATCCTTTCTTTGTATTGGTCTTAAGTTATATTCTAATTTTCTGAGATACTGGATTTGGGATTTTCCTTAGTTATCAGTTATAATCATCAAAATTAAAAGAAATAAACATTTGAAATATATCTGTCTGTGTGTAATGAATGAATATACAATTTTCAGTTTTTGAATGGAATTAATGAAATAAATCAACTTTTTGATGATATTCTAATTATACGACCAGCACCTGTGTATATATACACAGTCACACATATGTGTGATGTATGTATATTTTTTTTTTATATATATATATATATATATAATATATGTATATTTTATATATGTTATGTATATTTTATATATGTGTAACATACATATACACACACATTTGATTGTTTTTATTTGGATCTAAAAGACATTACAAAGAAAACAAGATCCAAATACTCTGGGAAGGGTCTTTGGTGAGGTGACAGATCTACAATTCATGGCTCACATACTTGTACAGGTTCTTCCATTTATAATACTCAGCACATTAAGGATAAACAAAACATCTCCGTCTCCATATTTGCATGCTCCCTATGGTGGCTGAAACAGAGCAGAATTTTGCAAGCCTTTTTGCTTCCTTTTCTTGCAGCCCCCCCTAACTGCATCCCCCTGATCACATTCTTATGGACATGGCTTAAACTTCCAAATACCAGAATTATTAATTTACAGTTGTATCCAAGTTGTTGAATGAGATCTACCAGTGGTTGATATTTCAATAGTTTAGAATAGTAGCAAGTATCCATATACAGGTCAAAACAGCAGCCCACCTCAAAGATACATACAGATTTCATAACCTCATTTATAATTACAATGTCAGGAGTATTTGGGATATTTTTAAAGTAATCACTGTCAGATGTGTCATGATGAAACCAGTTAAATCGTTCAGTGCTATGCTTTTATATCTTACTATCATGTCCACAGATTACCTTTTGAAAGTCCTTTGCAACCAGATCAACCAAACGGTCATGTCTGGCCACATAAAGTCCTTTATAATTGTAGCATCTGTTTAGTATATGAGCAACCTACTTCATTTTCCTGCTGAGTTGGATGTAATATACAGTAGGGTTCATGCTTTGATGGATACCATGTTGCCAAATTATACTTCGTTGGAAGACACTGTAATCTTGCTTTAATCATGAAAGTTAGAATATCATCTGAGATTGAAAAGTTTGTCAAGACAGAATGAGACACTGAGTGGTCTGCAAATTGAAGTAATGCGAGTTTTCCTTGTAATCTGAGACCTGTCCAGTGCTGTCCGTTTTGGGTCTGTCTAAGATGAAGAATTGAGGCTCTTGCGTGTTTAATCTGCAGCTGGTGAGGTGTACTGTCTTTACTGAAGATCGTCAGGGTGGAAACCAGCGGATCGGTCATTATATTGTCGCTGAGAGTAACTACTTCTCCGTCGGGTCTCGTCCAGGACAGCTGTATTCCTGTACAGCAGCAGAGATCATTTAAATTTAACCAATCGGAGCGCACTCCAAATCCGGCTGCTCTGATGTCTAACTTTCCATTCTGCTTTAGTTTAAATCCAAGAAACTGGGACTCGTTTGTAGAAGCAGCAGGTATTTTGCGACGCTGTAGATGTAAAAACAGCGATTCGCGTGATAGTTCTCTAACAGTTATATCGTCATTGTTGAGCATGTTTAGAAGATGTCCTGTTCTGGAAGCAGTGTAGAGCCATTCAGTGTTTGGAGCACCGAGACCTCCGTCTCTACGCGGCTGAAAGATAATGTCCTGAGTTGTACGACTATTAAAACAAAATCATTTCCTCACCAGCTTCACCATTTCGTTGTTCATCGCTAACAGTGTACATTGTGGAATATGCACGTTCGGGAAAAGGTGTTGAATTTTAGCCGCTGCGATCAGCCTGATGGCTTTGATTTTCATCATTATGGGGAGTGGGGGAGGATCAATCATCCCAAGTCTTCGAGTGTACTCGTGACACAACTCTGTGATCTGTTCCTCCCAATCGCCACTGATGTTAAATTTATGACCCAGATAAGGATATGTTTCGTGGCGTTCATACAGTCGGATGGGTTTCTGCATTAATGAAAAGGCAGGGGGTTTATCAGACTTTGCTTTACTGCGTCTTTCATAGAATGCAGCACATTTTGTATGTTTGATCTCTAAACCTGACCAACTTATGAACTCATCTGTGCGGAGGAGCATGTTGGAAATAACACTTTCATCTCTTGAGGAGATTTCCACATCATCCGCATAGCCTTGCACTGGGTTTGGGGATTGCACACCTGCTGGCGCGCACTGGCACAACCACTTCATCCAGGAGTTAATCGCCAGAATGAAATTGATGGCGCTCCACGGGCACCCTGTTTTGATGCCAATTTTAAGTGGTATGGGATCGGTTAGGGCGCTTCCACATGTGACTTGGATGTAAGAGTTATTATAAACATCTTTAATTACGTCTGCATACAGCTGTGGTAGTCTTATTTCGTCTAATGCGTGAAACATGACATCATGGGGCAATGTGCCAAAAGCATCATAAAAATCCAAAAAGACAGTGAAGAACTTGGTGGATGAGTGTTTGAAATCATCTATTCCGGTTTTAAGGCAGAAGACATGTTCGTTCATCCCCTGCCTATTGATATAAGCTTTTTGCTTTGGTGAAAGTATTCCTGTCTCTACTAACCAAGGAGGTATTCGTGACAGCATACATTTCATAAACACCTTATAGACTGTAGGTAATAAGGAGATGTCTCTCCAGGTAGACGGGTTGTCAGGAATATTATCTTTTTTGGGGATACGATGGATCAGGGCCCCTTTCCACGATTCTGGAACTTTACCATTCGCCAGACAGATGTTAAATATATTGGTCAGAATTGGATATACCATTTGTTTAGTTTTCAGCGTTTCATAAGTCACGCCATCAAGTCCACTTGCTTTATTATTGGGGAGGTCTTTAACCACTTTCTCAACTTCAGTAACAGTGAACAGCAAAGTGTTAAGTTGGCTAGATTGTATGGGAAATAATGATCCAGTCCATGGCGGTGCATTTAACACGCGTTCAAGCCTCTCAGGCGCGCATTTAGAAGTACAGTAATTCTGCACAGATAATATATTATTTGCGCCGACTGGTACATTTGGGTATGTACTGTTGTTAAGAATAATTTGGATTGCTCTAGATTTTCTATTCTGCCATAAATATGCAAGTTTATCTTTGCCCAGCTGTTTTTGTTGATGGGTTCCACTCCGTGGCACCCCCAGTGCTGGCTGAACGATCCAGCCGGCGAGGGAATCCACGGTCTGGGCCTCAGGAAGGCCTCCGCTAACTCTCATTCTCTTCAGTATACGGGTTGTGAACTTCAGGAAAGGTAATCCAAACTGCCTTCCATTTCGCCGGGTGATTGTAAAAGTTCCGTTCTTAAAGTAAACTCCATTTAAAATGCGGATGAGTCTGATCCATTTTGTCGGTGTTTCTCCTGAGAAGAGGAAGTTATGTTTATCCTCGAGGTGTTTCGTGTCCAGGGTCTTTCTAAATGCTCTTTCCTGATTTTGGAATAAAATCCACTCATCCTGGCCCAGTGTTCTTACAGTGGTCAGAAAGTCTGTATAGTTTTCACCCGCTGGGTGCTTGAGCACAGGGTCGTGAATAGTCCAGCTTTGTTTCTGTTGTTATAAGGCACATTGTCAAAAGTAGTAGCCAAAGGTCAACCATGTCAAAATACACTTCCCTGCATTAACGCTGGCAGTTACAATGGGTGTTGCTGTTGGAGAATCATGCAGGTGTGCACTCCAGTGCGGCCATGACACACACACACACACACACATACATACACACACATATGTACACAAACATACATATATATATATATATATATATATATATATATATATATATATATATATATATATATACACAAACACACACATTCAGCCATCCGCTGGTGTATTCTCTCTCTCTCTCTCTGTCTGTGTGTGTGTGTGTGTGTGTGTGTGTGTGTGTGTGTTTTGTTGTCCGTGTTCCCCTCCTAGTGTCTGCTAATCAAAACTCCCAGTGATTTTCAGCTGAGCGACAGGACAGTGCCATCAGATGAAGGACTAGTGTCTTTCACCATCTGAAGATCGAGACGGAAGCTCTTCTGTTACGTGTTAAATAGCAGCCATTTTTAGTTCAAAAAAGTTTAAAAAGTTCAAAGCTGAAAGACTATTTTGTATTGGCACTGATTTAACAGCTTCTCTTTGGATTCATGGCTTTCTCCACATTCCCAGCATCGCCGGAGTGATAGTCTGTGAATCGTGTCTCGTTGAACTCTTATCGTTGGTGATTTGTGACGGCCGCAGTGACCAGAGACTGGTGCTGGAGTGTTCAGGTCTCGTCTCGTTGAAGCACTGCTCGGTCTTGATCTGGTGCTTGACGATCAGCTGGTCCTGCAGAAACTCAAGGCCAGTGTTCTCGTGAAGGCAGCACATGCTGTACAGCGCTCGGGTCGTTTGAGAGCAGGGTCAGGATCTACACTGAGGCACATTTGACAGTGAAGCACTATGCATGAGTCGGGCTGCAGATGTGAATTTACTCTCTCTAATAACAGGAACATCTAAAAAAAAACAACTGCTTTTTAAACGGTAAAATGTAAATATTCTCTTCATGCGACTGGTGACAGATAAATAAATGTAATTATATGATAGCTCACGAAAATTGTGAAAAGCCTTTTATAATTTGACATTGTCAGATGTGTAGCGCTGAGTACACTAAATCATTGGTGTTGGCAAGTACAGTTCATATTGTGCATAACTGATCAGCCCTCATTCACGACATTTTTATCAAACAGATTAAGACATAATTGACAAATTTCTGTTTGTTGCCTAAATGACATCATAAACTCATGCATTTAGAGCCTTATCTGCTAATCGACACAAATAATGCTTCTTTATGACAGCGGTTGCTTCATCTGTGTGTGTCAAACTCATTCTGACGCACACGCTGCTCGTCTTAGTTTATCATCATGCAAAGATCATAAAGCACACGCATGATGTTGAAACACTAAACATTAACGGTAGGATACGAGAAAATGAAAAACACAAGTGTTATGGAGACGTACAGTCCACAAGTCATGAACATTGACTTTAACATGTGTTATACGTTTAAATGCAGTTTAAAATGAGCTACGGTCAGTGTCATAAAGAACAACGGGTCTGATGCAATGTTCACTTTTTTTTTTTTAATTGCAGGATGATTTCATGATTGGAGAGAGTGAAACACTCTAGATACCTTGTATTCAAATTACATGTGCCATAACAACACCGTTTTATAGTTTTACAGGAATTTGCCAGAAAAAGAAAACCGTGTTTGTATGCATTGGACAGTGCAGTTCTGGATCCGCTGTTTCTCTGAGCTTGTGGTTCTGATGCGCTGTCTGTTGTTCTGATGTAGCTTCCAGATGTCTGAGGACGTCTTCGAGAAGTTCCTGGCTCCAGAAGAGCCGTTTCCGCTGCTGTCTCAGAGAGGGAACTTCAGTGAAGATGCAACTCTGGACGTCAGTGACTTCGGGTGTCAGCTGTCCTCGTGTCACAGAACAGACCCGCTTCACCGCTTCCACAGCAGCAGGTCAGTGTTAGCCGTGTTCAGAAGAACACCTGCTTCACCCTCTCGCTGCACAGAAGATGTGCTGAACTCAACTACAGGAGATCAGTGTTTCCCAGCCCTGTTTTACAATTAATCAAGATTAAATACACCTAACATTAAACTTTATCATTATACATATCTTTTCAAAATAAAGCCTTTGTATTAGTGCTGCACGATTATGACAAAAATCATAATTGACGATTATTCCCTTGAAATTGTAATTGCGATTTATTAATTACGATTATCACAATTTACACTGAATGATGTTAATGCCATTGTTTGATGCAACTGCGTGCCGTATTTTTATATGAAAATAAACAAGCTGAAAACACTTTAGAGCTTTTCTGTAGCATTAAGCCTCAAATGTCACCTATACATCGGATTGGTTTCTTCTACTTTTTTCTTATAAAAAGTAAAAATATGAATGGTATTATAATGTTGTACTAAAACTAATATTAAAATAATGGGAAAAACCCTTAAGATAACGAAAGAAAAAAATGCATCTTAAGCACGCAGAATAACATACGTGTACTTTGAACGATTACGTAATTGTGGCATCCATAGTTGTATTACCAAACATGTATGGCTGTGTAACTCCAATCAAGCTGCTAGCAGGAGCATCAGTTCAGTTGTAGTGTTATTTGACCGTTCAGATGGCAGTGTTCCCGTGAGTGGGCGTGGTTTCAGCGCAGACAGCAGACACGCCCCCAGCAGAGAATACTGCTTCTTTTTTTTTTTTTCAAGATTTTGATAACTTTTTTTTTTTTTTCTTTCCAATTTGGCTGGGTGGTTCATAAAACATTTTTCTATGGTTTGACAAACTTGCAACATATTGCTTTACACAGACTTTAAAAGAAAACTCCTTTCGTGGTCCAAAATAGAAAGAAGGGTTTACAATAGGGCTGTGCAATATGGACAAAATAATCATATTACGATTTTTTTTTTAAAATTGTTTTTATGAATATTGCAATTGTGATTTTATTTGCGATTTTGGCAATTGTTTTTGCTTTTTTAAACATGCTACATTCTAAATGTATTCAGTGCACAAGAAGTGCATAACAAAACCTTTCACAATGAAATAACAGTGTTGACAGCTTGATAAACAAAACATTAATAAACTTGTCTTTAAAACAGACAACATAAAATAAATGAAGGTTAACTAACCTAAATTCCATTCATAACAATAAATAAACTTCAAAGTTGTTTTTCAGTGCACACATTTCATAATGAAATAACATACTGTACAGTAGTATTAACTGCTTGATAAACAAAACTGTAATAATTTGTCTTAAAAACAGACAACATAAATTAAGATTAACTAAGCTAAACTCCAGTCATAACGATAAACAAAAACTAACAGAATTCAACCCCAAAAATAGATGGCTCTCTTAAAGGTTTTTTGCCAGAAAAACCAGCATGTCCACCATTTCTGGTTTGAAGCATGAACGGTGACATGTCAGCACATTTCCCCAGAACTAAACTCTCTCTCTGAAGGTGAGCTGCTGGCAGGAATACAGAGACACTTTTGTGCAACCTGCTCATTCTTGGTAAACGTATCTGAAGGTTAAAAAGTGTTTATCTTAAGAGATGGCAGTTTCATCCAGTTTACATACATTAACTCACCTTGTGTGAACTCATTTCTCAGACATGACCCTGGCCTTAATGTTTGGAAATTTATCCTCATCAGTGTAGCTGGTTTTGAATCTTGGATCCAAAAATGTTGCTGTATCCAGAAGCTCTTGGGTAGTTTCATCCTCATAATGTTTGTTGATGTAGTTAACCATCAACAAGTTTGATGTAGTTGCGAGGTAAGGAAGCAAGGAGATGAAACGAGGATGCACAAATAAGAATTGAGAAGCACCCCATATCTTCACAACACTTTAGCTTATTGAGATCACTCACTCTAGGCCTCCGGCCTCTGTTCACTCAAGCCGCCCGCGGCTCACTCTAGACTGCGGCTCACACTAGGCCTTACCTCTGCTCATTGAAGCGACCGCAGCTCACTCTAGGCCTCCGGCCTCTGCTCACTCAAGCCTGCCTCGGCTCATTCTAGACCGTGGCTCACTCTAGACTGTGGCTCACTCTAGGCATCCGGCCTCTGCTCACTCTAGACCATGGCTCACTCTAGACTGCGGCTCACTCTAGACCGTGGCTCACTCTAGACTGCTGCTTACTCTAGGCCTCCGGCCTCTGCTCACTTTAGACCGTGGCTCACTCTAGGCTTCCGGCCTCTGCTCACTCTAGACCGTGGCTCACTCTAGGCCTCCGGCCTCTGCTCACTTTAGACCGTGGCTCACTCTAGGCCTCCGGCCTCTGCTCACTCAAGCCTGCCTCTGCTCACTCTAGACCGTGGCTCACTCTAGGCCTCCGACTGCGGCTCACTCTAGGCCTCCGGCCTCTGCTCACTCAAGCCTGCCTCTGCTCACTCTAGACCGCGGCTCACTCTAGGCCTCCGACCGTGGCTCACTGTAGGCCTCCGGCCTCTGCTCACTCAAGCCTGCCTCTGCTCACTCTAGACCGCGGCTCACTCTAGGCCTCCGGCCTCTACTCACTCTAGACCATGGCTTACTCTAGACTGCGGCTTACTCTAGACTGCGGCTTACTCTAGACCGTGGCTCACTCTAGACTGCGGCTCACTCTAGGCCTCCGGCCTCTGCTCACTCTAGACTGTGGGTCACTCTAGGCCTCTGGCCTCTGCTCACTCTAGACCATGGCTTACTCTAGACTGCGGCTTACTCTAGACTGCGGCTTACTCTAGACCGCGGCTTACTCTAGACCGTGGCTCACTCTAGACTGCGGCTCACTCTAGGCCTCCGGCCTCTGCTCACTCAAGACTG
Organism: Cyprinus carpio; assembly: GCF_018340385.1. Classification (NCBI taxonomy): domain Eukaryota; kingdom Metazoa; phylum Chordata; class Actinopteri; order Cypriniformes; family Cyprinidae; genus Cyprinus; species Cyprinus carpio. The sequence continues at coordinate 1,042,645 of NC_056585.1, read as the reverse complement.
GCCATGGCTCACTCTAGGCCTCCGGCCTCTGCTCACTCCGTGGCTCACTTTACTCTAGACCATGGCTCACTCTAGACTGCGGCTCACTCTAGACCGTGGCTCACTCTAGACTGCTGCTTACTCTAGGCCTCCGGCCTCTGCTCACTCTAGACTGCGGCTCACTCTAGGTCTCCGGCCTCTGCTCACTCTAGACCATGGCTTACTCTAGACTGCGGCTCACTCTAGACCGTGGCTCACTCTAGACAGTGGCTCACTCTAGACCGTGGCTCACTCTAGACTGCGGCTCACTCTAGGCCTCCGGCCTCTGCTCACTTTAGACCGTGGCTCACTCTAGACCGCGGCTCACTCTAGGCCTCAGGCCTCTGCTCATTCTAGACCGTGGCTCACTCTAGACTGTGGCTCACTCTAGGCATCCGGCCTCTGCTCACTCTAGACCATGGCTCACTCTAGGCCTCAGGCCTCTGCTCATTCTAGACCGTGGCTCACTCTAGACTGCGGCTCACTCTAGGCCTCCGGACTCTGCTCACTCTAGACCGCAGCTCACTCTAGGCCTCCGGCCTCTGCTCACTCTAGACCGTGGCTCACTCTAGACTGCGGCTCACTCTAGACTGCTGCTCACTCTAGACCGCAGCTCACTCTAGGCCTCCGGCCTCTGATCACTCTAGACCATGGTTTACTCTAAACTGCGGCTCACTCTAGGCCTCTGGCCTCTGCTCACTCAAGGCCGTGGTGTGTGACGCTGTTTCGTTGAGAAAGCAAAACTACTTTACTTGGCCTTCCAAAAGAGGACACAACTAGAAGTCATGTTTATATCACGTTTATAATGGGTTTATGCAGGGTTTCACATACATTGATTTATATGTAGTGGGCCACCACAATATCTAATCTGACCGCCACAAATAGATTTTCAAAATGGCTTTGACTTTGTTGAATAAACATGAGCACTGTACGTTTAAAAATCACAACACACTGGATAGCTGGCCAATCAGAGCACACCTCGCTTTTCAGATCGATGAGCTTTGTAAAAATCGACGCGTTTCAGAAGGCGGGGCATAGAGGACAAACAATAATGTACAGTATGTGGAAAATAATGTGTTTTTTGAACCTTAAATCACACAAAAACACATTTCAATACAACAAATACACAAAATAATGTTCTTTTTAGCAGCATCATATGACCCCTTTAAAACTTCTGAACGGTTTGGCCAAAAATGACAAGACTGGTCTCTTTAGATTTAGTGCGTCATACTGAGTCGAATGATACAAAATTTCCCATGTCTGCTGTGGAGGAAATTTTAATTCTATCTGAAATATTAATATTATTAGTATTTTTTGCTTCACTGTCCTAAAGAGTTTTCTTCAGACTGTCTCTGAGTGCTTCACAATGCTTGAGTTTTCAATGAGCTGAGACAAGTGTGAGACAGGAAATGCTATTTTAGCTTCTTAGACGTCCTGGCTTCTTAGAAACGCACCTGGAGGACATAGTTGGACACCAGTGTTAATTTTGGCATCAAATTTTGATTTAATTTTAGTCATAGTCTTTTAACTAAAATGCCATTTAGTTTTAGTCATATCGTAGTCATCTGATTTGTTTTTTTTTTTTTAGTCCAGTTTTACTCAACTAAATATCATAAGATTCAGATTTTCAAAAATCTAATGGGTTTCCAAATTCACTAGGTTTGATATTACGGTTTTATCATGATAGACACAAATTTAACTGCGGTGACACACAACATGCCTTTGTTAAAATTAAATAAAACCACTTCTCATAAAGGACAAGAACATGGTCTTCTTTTCAAGGAAATACAACTGGTTATATTATGCATTCCTTATAACAACTTGTTTACCACATTCTTCATTCTTTAAAAGCTCTTAAAGCTCTTGAACCCCGGTGATTGCTGCTTGCAACAATATTCATTCTCTGTTGTTATTATTTCAGGTTTCTGAATGGAGAGTCTGTTGAAAGTATACTTTCATCCTTGTTAGATGAGGAGGTGGTTTTGGTGATTGGTTGATGACACATTCTTCTTCCTCCATGTGAAATTTATTTGCCTAGTCTAAAGTTACAGCAGTGTTTAAGTTTGGCCTGTGCATTATTTACTTCTCAAACCACTACCAGAGTCCAGACATGATGGCAGAAGCTTGAGATATCATGTATACATTCATTTATATGTAGTTGTGTGAACTGTTGCACTAAAATATCTGTAAAGTAAGAATACTTATGTCTGTAGATAACCAGAGAATGGATGTTAATGTTGTGTAAAAAAAAAAAAAAAAAAAAAAAAAAAAAAAATATAGGCCTGTAAACCATGGCATGTGTTCTAGTGGGCTTAACTAATGGTGCTGCATAATCGGTTGAGTTAGTCCACTAACACCCAAAAGTGTAGCAAACCTTTAGAGGGGTGAGCAGACATTAAACTGGATATGCTGTGCACGAAAAACCTCAGGTCACTTTACACTAGTGGAAAATGCATTTCTATGAACAGACACCTCTGAAAAATAGTGGAAGTCACAGATTGAGCTGCTGCAGTGCACAAACCTGAAAACAACTCAACTTTAACATGTCTTGGCCTGTCAGGTGCTTTGACATGTTTTCCCAGCACACAACTTACATTTGACATTTCCTCTTTAAATGTCAATTCATGTGAGTATTTCCATTTTGCATGAAAATACTTGACGTTACAGATGTCTCTAAATGGGTGAGAGATACCAGTCAAGGCTTTGCAACTAATCTGACTAAAATAATGATGTTAAAGGGATGGTTCACCCTCAAAAAAAAAATGTTAAAATCATGATATGAAGACTTTACTCACCTTGGTGTTGTTGTAAAGTTGTCTGACCTTCTTTCTTTTCACAAGACAAAATAAGAAATTTAAACGTATCATGCTTGAGCTTGTTTATATAGTGACCACCTTCAAGCTGTAAAAAGTATCATAAAATGATCCATACAACTCCTTCCATATATTCATATGATGGTGTTAAGGGAAAACAACCTGAAAAATCATGTATTATTATTTTTCAAAACCTGCAGCAGCTTGCTCTCCTGTGCGCAGGCATGAGTGCAAAAACACATTCAGCAAAACACGAGCTCTGTTTTGAGAAATTAACCCTAACACCTGTAAACCACAAAAAGATTCATGTGCTGAGGTGAATATCTTTGGTTTCAGCTAGTGATGGGAAAAACAAACCTCTGTGAAGCGTCGAATCAATTGAACCGATTGCGTCACTGTTTCGAAGTGTTCAAAAGCACGCTGGTGACACTTGCTGGTCAAAACTGAGTAAATGCAACAAAACATTCATTAAAAACAGCTTTTGCTAACCCAGTGCAAATTATTTATTGAAGTATAATATATTAAATGCAAATAAAATAGTGTTAAATGTAAAATGTCTGTATTATACTGTATATGTGTGTGTATATATATATATATATATATATATATATATATATATATATATATATATATATATATATATATATATATATATATATATATATATATAATATTTTAAAATTAAATTAATTTAATTTTACATTTTAATTTTAAATTAAATTTTATTTATATATATATATATATATATATATATATATATATATATATATATATATATATATATATATATATATAGGGCTTGTTTTGTCTGTTTTATGAAGAGCTGTCTAAACAGGCCAGTAAGAGCCTATTAACTACTACTCATCGTTTTAATTGCACAAATGTCTCATTAAAATGTCAACAAACTGCTAAAGCTGATCTGAGATCAGGTAGAAACCGCAGACGCTGGTTCAGGGGTTCGATCTCACTGAACTCGCCTGATTCTTCACTGCCCCCCAAAGACCAACCATTGAGATTTCTAAACATTTCAAAACAGTTATGACGTAACGAATCCTCGTTTACTGAAATCACGTGACTTTGGCAATTTGATTCGCTCTCCGAACCACTGTTTCAAAACACATGATTCACAAAAGTTTTCGAAGCTTCACGGAGCGGTGGCCACCACTGAAGAGAGTTCAGCACTGACCGCTGAAGCTGGACGTGATACACCACCATTAGCTTTGCACGCTCATGGGATGTGAAGTCCGGTGTCTTGTGGTCAGTCAGTGATGTGTGTGTGTGTGTGTGTGTGTGCAGGTGGCACCTGACCTCCTGCGGCACCAGCGTGGCCAGCTCGGACTGCAGCGAGGAGCTCTTCTCCTCCGTGTCTGTGGGCGATCAGGACGACTGCTACTCGCTGCTGGACGAGCAGGAGCTGGCCTCCTTTGACCTCTTCCCCGAGGGCAGCGTGTGCAGCGACGTGTCCTCCTCCATCAGCACTTACTGGGACTGGTCAGACAGTGAGTTTGAGTGGCAGGTGAGTGTCTGTGTTGATGTGTGTTCACTGTGTTTTATCTCTTAAGCTGTGGATGTCTGTGTTGAAGAGCTGTGGTTGTAGTTAGCAGGCAGTGATCTCGCCAGCGGCAGCGATGTGCTGTCAGACATCATTCCCAGCGTGCCCAGCTCACCCTGCCTCCTGTCCAGAAGAAGAAACAAACCGCACCGAAACCTGGACGAGCTGCCCTGGAGCGCCATGACCAACGACGAGCAGGTCTGAAACTCTGAAGTTTCACTCAAGTTAATCAAATTTTAGATTATCATGCTCATTATGTAATTTGTAATGAAAAATGTCTAAACAGACATAATTAGGAAAGAAAGGACGCAGTCTCACTGGGTTTGTGTGTGTTATTCTGTTTCCTTGAAGTCAAGTTTCTGTTAGTGTCTGTGTGAGCTCACTTGGTTGACTTTCATGTTTCAGGTGGAATATATTGAATATTTGAGTCGAAAAGTGAGCACAGAGATGGGACTTCGAGAGCAGCTTGACATCATAAAAATAATCGACCCGAGCGCACAGATTCTTCCGACAGACAGCGAGTTCATCATCGAGCTGAACTGCCTCACAGACGAGAAGCTCAAGCAGGTGATTAATTACACTCACTAATGACTGGTGTCATGGATGATTGAAGATTCTTCTGGTTGAAGGCGATTTAATTATAGTGCAAACAAACAGCACTCATCCATCAGTGTGGCCACGTCAGCTTATTAGCAAGCTATAACAGCACTCTATAACCATCTAGGTGTGGCCACGTCACTACCAGACTTCATTCGCTCCGAGCACAAACAAACATATCAGAGTCTGTGCCCATTTCTCTTTTGTTGAAATGCCAGAAAAATCATTAGGTCTGGACATTAAGTGAAAGATCATGGTTCAGGATTAAGATATTTTGATCAGTAGATCACTGTTAATGAAATGAATAGTAATTTAATTTTTCTTAAAAAATTATATTATAAAGAGAAGAAGATAATTTATTCAGGAGCTCCCAGTGCAGACATACATATCATTTAAGATCATAAAACACTTCTCTTTTTGCCAAAAAATCATTAGGATATTAAGAAGATGATATTTTTCTCAATATATTAGACTTTTTTTGATTAGTAATATGCATTCCCTAAGACTTCCAGATTTTCTCAATATTAGATTTTTTTTATCTCAGACAAACAGACAAATATTGTCCTCCTAACAAACCATACATCAATGGAGAGATTATTTATTCAGCTTCAGATGATGTATACATTGACCCTCATGACTGGTTTTGTAGTCAGTAGACAGAAAGAGTCAGAGTTTTGGCGTGGTCAGAAAGCGACTCGTCCTGACGGCAGGCCAGTGCAGGAGTGGTGAAGTGTTTCCAGCGATTGTCTCTAACAGCCAGATTAGATCCATTAGATGAGCATCAGATGGTGTCAGCTGCTGTAATGCTTCCACTGTTGTCTCAGGTGCGGAGCTACATCCGTGAGCACAGTCGGCGGCAGCAGCGCAGCGTGAAGAGGAGCCTGGCGAGCAGCGTGAGCGCTCACAGCAGCAGTAACACCAGCATCACCAGCAGCAGCATCAGCAGCAGCAGCGCCTCCACCGCCTCCAGCATCAGCCGCGCTCACAGCGACGGCAACCTGGCCTCCGCCGCGGAGAGGATACGAGACTCCAAGGTACTCCAGCACTTCTGCAGCACAGCAGGAGCATGACACGAGACCGTCTCAATGCAAACACAGTTTGATCCGATTCACAGGGAAATGACTCTCATAAGACAAGTTCTCGTCACTGTATAACATAATTAACAGTAACTCTCACCGATATCTGTTTGTTTTTATTTAGTTCACATATGTGTTCAGATATTTCTAGATATGAATGTTTTAGATTTAGATATTTGCATATAATCCACACGAGAAGTCAGTCCTGATTAAATGTTTGTGCTTTAGCGGTCAGTGAGTGTTTGCTTATCTTCAGCAGTGAAGCTGTCGACGGTAAGTAGGGTTGGGAACCGAGAACCGGTTCTTATTCAGAACTGGTACTGTTTTTTGAGAAAAACCGGAACCATGAGCAATTTCTACGTTTCAGTTTCGAAAACGGTTCTGGTGCAACATGTGACCGAGAGCTTTGAGCAGCCTTGTGCTGGTGTTTCCCGTAAAGGATGTCACAAACCGCCCTGCCGCTTTAACTACTGAGCACATTGTTTCCACAGACACAGCCAGCCTCTTTCTTCAATGACCTTTTGTGTCTTGCCCTGCTTGTGCAAGGTGTCAATGGTCATCTTTTGGACAACTGTCAAGTCAGCAGTCTTCCCCATGATTGTGTAGCCTACAGAACTAGACTGAGAGACCATTTAAAGGCTTTACAGGTGTTTTGAGTTAATTAGCTGATTAGAGTGTGGCACCAGGTGTCTTCAACATTGAACCTTTTCACAATATTCTAATTTTCTGAGATACTGAATTTGGGATTTTCCTTAGTTGTCAGTTATAATCATCAAAATTAAAAGAAATAAAACATTTGAAAATATCATCAGTCTGTGTGTAATGAATAAATATAATATACAAGTTTCACTTTTGAATGGAATTATTGAAATAAATCAACTTTTTTATGATATTCTAATTATATGACCAGCACCTGTGTGTGTGTATATATATATATATATATATATATTAGTAAAAACATTTTTATCTGCCTCTGAGTGAGTACTTTGCAAGGGTCTGCATTAGTAACTGAAATGAAAGCCATGCGCTGTATTCGTGAAGATTAAATGACTGCGGATTAAATTTGTAAATTCAGACTGTGTTCTGCTCACTTCCATTTACACTTTATAAGAACTGCTTACTCTTGCTTGGAACAAAACCAATTAATATTTATCTCTTAAGTTGGCAAGAAAAGAAAAATCACCCTTTGTATTTTGTAAATGCATGATATATTTATTTATTTTTATTGTGAATGACTGGTCCATGTATTTGTTTCATTTAGTAAGGGTTACAATATTTTTTTTTTTTTTTTTTTTCAGAACTAGACTGAGAGAACATTTAAAGGCTTTGCAGGTGTTTTGAGTTAATTATTTTAAACCTCATGCCATTTACTTTAATTAGATTCAGACGTGCCAAAGACACTGTAGAACTGAACTGAAAGTTGAAAAAAAGACTTGTAAGATGAATAGTTTAAGATGGACTGATAAAGATTGTTGGCCAGTCGATCGGTGCATCCCAGCTTGAAATGCTTTGCTGTTCTTACCAATAAAAGCTGATGGTGTTTTCCAGAAACGCTCCAAGCAGAGGAAGCTGCAGCAGAAGGCCTTACGCAAGCGTCAGCTGAAGGAGCAGAGACAGGCTCGTAAGGAGAGACTGAGCGGTCTGTTCCTGAACGAGGAGGTGCTGTCTCTCAGAGTCCCGGAGGAGGAGGAGGACCACTGCGACGACCTGGACGTGCTGATGTGACCCCAGTGACCCTTCAGTGTTCCTTCTACGCCTCCTCCACACCGCATTCATCAGTAGTTATGATACTAATAAAGTCTGTCGCAGTAAAACACGTCTGAAGTCACCCTTCATCAGTCACACAGTCAGCGGTGATCTCCATCACGTTACAGTAATCCCAGTAATGAAGTATTAAAATACACCTCGTCAATCTCGGTGCCAGTGACGCTTCACAATTCTGAGTACAACAGCAAACATCTGTTATTAAACATGAGGAAGTACATAACCCTAATTGTATATGACACCAAGTTTAAACCGTACTTGGTATTAACCATACTCTGGAAAGAGACCAGAGCATGCGTTTGAGTAATTATTTCTCCTCTGTAAGAATTTGTTAATAGTCTTTAGTCAAAGGTACTAAATGATAGGAAGTATGATTTACACGTGATGAGCGTGAATCTTTAGAGACTGTTAAATATGAAGAGCATCAAAATTAATATATTAGATTTACATAAAAAACTAAATGCGTTCAACCCTTGCCCAGAAAACACCTTTTTATAACAGCACAGTTAAATTTGCATTGGACATATGCATTATACCATAACATCTCAAACAACACAAGCTCTGACACACATTCTTCAGTAGTGACTACGCGCATTGAAAGGACAAAGAAGAACGTTTAAAAATGAATTTCATCACGTCATCACTGATTTTTTTCATAAACTGTACATAAATTATAGTGTGGTTATTGTGTGTAGAAGTACATACATGTTGAACTCCGGCGTAGAGGGAACACTGACAACTCCGTCGTCTCCATGCTGTTTCTACTTTACACTGATTTGAAACTTTTTGACATTAAAATTTCATATGAAAATCTTATAGTGCACAATAACTTTAAACATGTTTGTTAACCTGCTATTACAGAAATTATTACTTGTGCTCTCCTAGGCAGATTGGAGAAAGTAATATTTTATTGTGATTATGTTTATGTAATATGTGTTTTAGAATGGAAGCGATGGGATGCTTTACTGTAAAAATTACTCATTCAGTTATTACATCTTGTCTTTTGTTTGGGTCAGAACTTGCTTGCTTAGTGTTTTGTTTTTTTTAAATTTTAAATCTTTCTTTGTAAATTTAAGCTTCATTTTATTGAAAATGTGCAATTCAAGCAATGATTTCCACCCAAAAAAATATTTAGCTGAAATGTGTCTAAAGAACATATTTTTATTTCTTACATCATTCTAAGACATCTACTTAGATATTTTAATCCAGACATAAATGTAAATGTATAAGGTGAAGTTAGTTAACTGCTTTGCTGAAATGTCTGAATATTCTTAATTTTAACAGAATAAAATTAAATTATGACGACGCTGATGTGTGAAATATTTTGAACAGACTGCTTTTGTGTCAGTTGATCATATACTGTCTTGACTTGAAATAATTTCAGCGTTTAAATCCACGATTACTTGGATTGTGTAGTCTTGACATTCATGCGAGTAATTGTGCTTTTTAATGTTTATGAACATTTATGTAGAATCTTGTTTATTGACCTTAATGCTGAACGTCAGAATCGTCTCGTCAGAGATCCTCCAGCTGCAGTCCGGGTCGTCTGGATCTTACCCAGTATTCAGTATAGCTCTCAGGAATCAGTTCTCAACACTCGTAGCCAAGTGCAGGAGTGAATGCTCACTGTAGGTCATCAGATCTCCACAAGAAAAAGATTGAACTCATTTCACATAAAGCCGAAGAGCCTCGTGAGCATGGTCCGTATCCTCTTGACTAACGTCTGAACCTAACAAAATGCTCACGCCCTCCACAAGTAAAGCCCAGTGGTAAAGATACTTGTTTGGAAGTATCCCCTTCAGGACTGTTATAATAGAGCCAGTTCTGCCATGTATGTGATTTCCAAAACCTTCGCTCAACAATAGACCGGGAAAACATGCACTTTGTTGTTTATGATGAGAAAATTCACGAGAGCAGAATTCAGTCATAAAAAAAACTCCAGCGTTGACTCATCTGAACGCTTCTGATTGGTCACTTCATTCATAAACGCAACAGAATCATCACTGAACAGAGAGAACTGACTCTGAAGAATGATTAAATCATGAATGATTGGCATCGCTGGTTCATTCGACAGAATGGGACACAATAGGTAATAACTGCTGGACTATTGGCAGGGAAAGTGTTTCTCAGCCTCAGGTCAGTCAGAGCGCTCACAGTACACAGTGCAAAGACACTTTTCATTTAACTGTCTATTTAAGATGAATAACCTTTGGTTTTTAGTTATTCCAATCTGGATAAAAGCATTTTATAAAGAAATGCAAATTTTTCAGTTTATTAAAAATGATTTTGGGTCATGTGGAAATGCAGATCAACACAGTGAACAGAAGTAAGGCAGACAGAACTTGAGAGATCCGGGCCAAGCAGAGATGGTCAGGTTCACGTTCACACTTTATTCTGGAAGAGACATCATGAGCTCAGTCAGTATTGACAGAGTTTTAGCGTTTAGAAACATGACTGTGCTGTTACATTTTGATTCTGGCTCTATCAGACTGTAAGAAAAGGCACACTACGTTTATGTCTTCTAACAACACTGACCAATGAACTCACATCTGCACTTCAAAAATCCACAGCTCTTTTCCAGGATATTTCAGACCAAACATCAAGCATGGCAAAAAGAGGAGCATAACTGTTCCTAAGCAGATCAAGCAAGACCACCTCTCTCTCTCTCTCTCTCTCTCTCTCTCTCTCTCTCTCTCTCTCGCTCTCTCTCTCTCAATTAATTAAATTCAATTAAATTCAATTGAGCTTTATTGGCATGACTTGTACAGTATTGCCAAAGCATTGGCCATTACATAGGCAGTGAACAAATAATCAATAAAATCAATCAGTAAACAAATGCATGAATACATTTATAAATCAATAAATAAAAATAACAACAAATTAAAATCAAACAAAATCAAATAAAAAATAAAAAACACACTTGTGTATATTTGTATCAACATTCAGACTTTAGTTTTGTCCACTGGCTGACTCTCGTAGTTTGTGGCAGGCTGTTACATACTTTGCTGCTGTTGTGATTGAGAGAGAGTTTTTCTCCCAAAATATGATTTAATTTCTCTGAATTTGGTAATGCCATAAAATGTGGTTCTAGGTTGTTGGAATCTGGTGAAATAGTGTGATCTAATGCTGTGATAGTGATCACAGTGAATGAGGAAGTGTTCTTCTGTCTCCAGCTCTCTCTGAGAGCACAGTGAACACAGTCTCTGCTCTCTCGGCTGCCATCTCTGCCTGTGCCGTCCTCTCTCTACAGCCAGACGGTGACTCTCTCTCTCTCTCTCTCTCTCTGCTCTCTCGGCTGTGCCGTCCTCTCTCTACAGCCAGACGGTGATCACTCAGTCTATATCTGCTTAGGGTCTTTCTCAATTTATGCTCTTTCACACAGCTCAGGTATTCTGCTGGTTTATAATCTCTCTTCAGCTTTAAATAGAGTTCCATCTTCTTTTGTGATTTAGTAGCATCTTTCCAATAGGTGATGTAGTTTTGTTTTTGTAGTTGTATAATTTGGTTTGTCCAGATAGTGCTGTGCTGGTCTGGCTGTAGTTTGAGCATCAGCTGTGAGAGTGCGCTCCCGGTGCCGGTTCTGCTCCTGACACCGCAGGGCTTCAGCCTGGTATGAGCTCGGCTCGCTGCGCTTCAGGTGCTTGTAGAACTTCACAGCTCTTTTCTGGATACTGATCAATAAGGGGTATTGTCCTAATTCAGCTCTGCACGAGTTGTTTGGGTGTTGCTCTGTTTACTTTTAGGATGTTTTTTACAAATTTGTGTATGCAGAGTTTCGATTTCCTCTTTTTCCCATTTAGAGAAATCTTGGGTTTTTAGAGGTCCCCATATCTCGCTGCCATACAGAGCAATTGGTTCAATTATTGCTTTTAGGATTTTTTAGCCAGGTTTGAATTGGAATTTCATGTCGAATAGTATTTTTAAATCATGTAGAAGACTCTCAGTGCTTTTGCCTTCAGTTCATTCACATCTAGGTTGAAGTTCCCTGTTGAACTCAGTTTTAATCCCAGATATGTGTATTCCTGGGTGTGCTGGAGGACTTGGTTTCCTGCTCGAAAGATGTATTTATTTTCCCTACATTTGGTTTTTTTTTGGAATTTGTTTCCTGCTCGAATTTTGTGTTTTTTTTTTTGAGAGCCCACGTATGACTGAATGTCTCTACGAAGTCGAGGAGCTGCTGTAGTCCCTCTTTTGTTTTTGACAGAATGACTAAATAATCTGCGAAGAGGAGACATTTAACTTCTGATTCCGTCAGGGTTGGGGCCGGGGGCAGTGGAATTATTTAAGGCTTTGGCTAATTCGTTTATATATATGTTAAATAGAGTGGGGCTCAGTGGGCAACCTTGTCTGACTCCTCGTTGTTGGGAGAAAAATTCTGTTCGTTTATTTCCAATTTTTACAGAACATGTATTGTTTTTATACATGGTGCTGATTAAATCAAAGGTTTTCCCTCCAATCCCATTTTCCAGTAGTTTTAGGAAGAGTCCTTCGTGCCAGATCGAATCGAAAGCCTTCTCAAAGTCAATAAAGCAAGCAAAGATTTTGGATTTATTTTGGTATACATGTCTATCAATGATTGTGTGGAGGGTGTAGATGTGGCTCTCTCTCTCTCTCGCTCTCGCTCTCTCTCTCTCTCTCTCGCTCTCTCTCTCTCTCGCTCTCTCTCTCTCTCTTTCTCTCTCGCTCTCTCTCGCTCTCTCTCTCTCTCTCTCTCTCTCTCTCTCTCTCTGTCTCTCTCTCGCTCTCTCCTCTCTCTCTCTCTCTCTCTCTCGCTCTCTCCGTTCGCTCTCTCTCTCTCTCTCGCTCTCTCTCGCTCTCTCTCGCTCTCGCTCTCTCTCGCTCTCTCTCTCGCTCTCTCTCTCTCTCTCTCTCTCTACCTTCTGCAGAAACACACAACTGTAAAACCTTTGCCAAACGAGGAACTGGAACTCCTGCACGCAGTCCTGGGAAGAAACACAGCGTCTGTTCCTGACGATAGTGACCACTCATATGTACAGTTTACTGAAATGATTTGGGACATTAAATGCAGTGCTCCATAAATGATAAGAACCAGTAATCCTGTGCTGTATCCTGTGCTGTATTCTTTTAAGCCTTGTTCACACTTTCCCCTGGCTCCGCATCGCGAGCCTCCGCTGACGGTGCACAATGACTGGAGGCCATGAGGAGTAATTATCCTCTAAAACCATCAGGAATCAGCGCTGAGAAGAAGTCATTTGCTGGTACAGATTGAGTTGATGAATGAATTAATTGCTTTATGTACAAACTGATTAAAAAAAAAAAAATCAGCTCAAACAAGACAACTTTAATCAAATAGTGTTAAATCCTATCTAAATGAATTCTAATTCTATTTTTATACAATAAAAATAAAACATACTTCACTTAAAAAGTCTTGGAAAAACTGCAAAAAATCTATTCATTGTTTTCCCTTCAAAGCCTCAAAAAGCACCTGAAAGAGTCTGAACTTCACATCAAGCGTGTCAGACGTGTCTGTTCGGCCAGAGTCACCTGAAGTCCTGCATCTTCAGAAGCCACGCGTTTCACTAGTGTGGACGTGACGAGTATACACCAGACTTTACGCTGTTTGCTTTGCTGTTATTCAAGAACTCATGTTACCAGTGTAGTGAGGGGATGCCTCTGCAAATGTTGGCAGTGCACATTAAAACATGCATAGGAAAATCATCCTCAGATCATGATCATGAGAATCAGGTGAGAACAACTAAAGTAAGCTCTGTTTTATGTTGTGACTTGATGAAAAAAAAGAAAAAGTTAGGCTGCTAATCAAAATGCATCATACACTAATATTACACAAGCAGCCGTATCTTCATTAAATCCTGCATTCAGGACGAGTTGTAAGTGGCTGTTCTTTGGGTTCAAACTCCGAGTATACTTGGCCATGACACTTAACTTCAGATCTGTTGATTTACATTTAGAAATTTGAAACTGATCTAATATTACATTCTTCACAGCCTTGAAGATATTCTGACATTCCTTAAAGAGCAGGCTGACACAACAAAAGAGTTTATGTTGTGTGTGGACAGAGAGGACCTTCCAGAGAAAGGCATTACTGAATGGAGGAGGAAGAAAGCGTCTCCTGCCAGTCTGCTCAAGATAGTCTATAACAGAGAGTCAGGCCTTCATACCGGGGCTCTCAGAAAGGACTTTCTGACTGGTGAGTTACTCTTACTTATTTTCTAGTTTTTTAATCTGATGCTTTTAACTATATATATATATAATAAATAAGAGCTCTTTGCTTAAGACATGATTTCAGGCATTAGAAACTTTTCTTTGAGGGAACTGGGACCCAGGACAAAATTCAGAAAAAACACAATCTGCTTTGCAAAGTAAAACTCGACTTCAAACAAATGCAAAGTGATATGCAAACACACAAGTCAATTTCAGAAAAAAATGCAGAGGTATAACAAATATATGTATTGTGTGTTGCAAATATATAAAAAATAAATAAATAAATACAATCCATTCTACAGATTACAAATAACCTTTGTACCAAATACCAAATCCAGTGCATTCATATGAATACTGGTCTGTTACGACTGTGAAACACCTGCAGTTTTATGTGCAAAACTTGGATTGGTTTTCTCATATGTGTGCAAGCAGATTTTCTCACAAATGCAATGGAGCAACTTCCTCTTCCAAAACAGCAGATGGCGCTGTTGGTCAATTTACTCTAGTTCCTTGTGTCCAGGAATTCAGCCGTGGAATATGAGCATGGAACAGGTGAGTTTCTGACTTTAATAAACCTGTTTTGAGGTTTTCTTTAGCAAATGTCTATTATATCTACAGCCAGACCTTTAGGATAGAGCCTGTATAGGGGACTGTAGTTATATCAAACCACAATCATCTTTAATTAACTATAAACGGCTGAAAGAACTGCCATGATGCTTTTTACATCTACACCGGACGTTTTAATTATTAGTCAGGTCTACACTGAAAGAGTCTATTTCTGTCATATAGTACTTATCTTTTTCCAAGATAAATGTTTACAAATATTTGAAAATTATTAAAAATAATATTACAATCTAAAAATGATTTGAATGAACACACATGGGGTGTACATATTAATGCAAGGTGCAAATATGGCTTCTCATGAACAAAATATAGCCTACTTAAAAATTACTTTAAAATATGGGCTTTGCTTACTTACTATTTAAATTCTCATTAACTTAATGAGAACATTTCATTTAATTAAAAAGGGCAATGGGGTTATCAGTTTTATGCCAAAAATAATGACTTAGAAAAGTTCTTTGAGAGAGTGAGTGCTTTATTACCCCTTGTTTCAATTTCAGATTCTTCTTAACAGGACTTAAGTAACAACCTTTGCAGAACACTAGTACAGTCCAGTATTTTATTTATTTAATTTTCTTGTACCAGATTTTAATAATACCAGATTTTAATATTATAGATTATTAATTAATCTCCAGGTGGTTCGCACAATGATGGAGCGGCTTCAGTCGTGACTTCAGCATGTTCTCAGTTATCAGCCTCTGGACTTTTTACAGTTCATATGCACACAAGAGATGGTGCTGTTTAGTGCATGTTCTGGTCAGACTGCTCTTCCTAAATACTTCCACACACTGTTCCGGTGAGTGTATGTGTCTATCTGTCTGATACAAACATTTTAATTTAGTTGATTTTGTTGTTTTAAAGGAAATGCTAAATTCTTCAATGAGAGATATTTCTGTTGTATATCTTGGTACAATATACTCATCTTTGGTGCCATTGATGGGTTTTCCAGAAAGGTAATAATATCTTATAAATCATAAGTCAACACAAAGTCAGCTTGACCAAACCTTTAGTCACTCATTTACGGTATATTCTGTTTGTATATTCTATAGCGCATGTACAGCAAATAACAATCTGTCATCTACAGCCTTGACCTTCCGTCAGCAGACCATAGAAGAACATGGATTTCCACAAAAGTAGCATAGTATTTTTTTTTCACTCTTTTATAAATCACTTTTTCTTTTTCTTTTTTAATAATAGACAAAACCTGTTCTGTTAATTAATGTTTGCCATTACTTTCAATAAAACAAAGTAATTATGCATCTGCAATTAACAACATGTTTGGAGAAAACATCATTTAAAAAGGCAATTATTTCATATATGACTTCCAGGATTGAGAGACGTGTGCTGCACTCACTGGTGCCATCATGACCTATCAGCAACATACATCTTCTTAGGTGCCATCATGTGTTCCTGCCCAGACTACAAGCTATCCTGGACAACCACCCAATTAAAACTGAGGGGAACATGACACCCAATCAGCTAAAGGAGATGGAAAACATTCAGCATTACAGCGAATACAATGCCCTCAAACAAGAGAGAAATCTTAATGTAAATACTGATATGTTCATATTTGAAGAAAAAGGTGAAAAAAGGAATTGTAAGCTTTCTTCTGTTGTAGAAATTTTAGCTTGCTTGCCCAGCTAATGTTAATCAAAAATTAAGTTAGTTTAGTGATATTACAAAAAATATATATAAAGAAAGCATATGATTCTATCCATGAAGTAATTAAATATAATTTGTAAGTAAAATAATAATCATTGATCCAATTTATATTTTTCTGTTTTAGGAACTGTGCCTTCCACGGCTTGACTGGGAAGACTGTGTCCTGCCTTGTGACCCACAATATGGAGTGATTGTTCCCATGTATCCCTGTCACAAGAAAACTTGTTTGTTTGTGTGAAATTTCATGTACTTTGTAATATGTATTGTGCCTTTAAGAGAATCGCTGACACAGGGAGTTTGGTTTTAATGCACTTGGTCGAACATGTGTTTAATAGCACGTTTGGTTGCTTCCATCACTTTGGTTAAATTAGAGTGTCTAAGTTCATTCCTCCAATCAGGAGAGAG